>NW_022196891.1:31957478-31964884 GCF_008632895.1 Mastomys coucha | reverse complement strand
CGTAAATCAGGTTTCTATTTCTAACCTACATTACTATCCAAGACCCACCCCGCCTCTAACTTCTTTAGAAAGTCACATTTTCACCTCAGACCAACACAGTCCTGCCTCCCTCTCAGCATAAGGCAGAAGTTAGTTTTGCCCAGAACGATTTCCCACACGCACACACTCTTGTTGCCAAAGCAGGTTTCTATCTTTTACATTTTATTTTACTTACTTAAATGTTATTAATAGTGTGTGTACATCCCAGTGATGCGTGTGGGCTCCTGTGCCAAGGCACATGTATGGAGGGCAGACGCACCTTTCAGGAGCAGCTTTTCTCCTTCCACCATTACATCCACTCCTGGGATGGGATTCAGTATCCAGGGTCACCGGGCAAGTGCCTGCTGAGCCCTCTCACTGGCCCAGCATCTTGGCCTTTTATCCCTTGCCTTACTTAATTGCTCACGGAGCATCTGGCAGGGACTAGAGCTTCTTTGTAGCAAGCATCCTTCCCTCTGTCTCCCCCCATGGTTTTCTTTTGCTTTGGGTCCTCTTCAGCCTCCCTCAAGGTGCCTCCTCCTCCACTGGACACACTAACAACAGTGCTGCCTGATCAAATTTCATATTTCCACTCTCTTTCCTGCTAACTCAGCTACCCTCAGGTCATCAGGTCACTTGTGTGTTTGTGTGTGTGTGTGTGTGTGTGCGTGTGTGTGTGTGTGCGCGTGCACGCGCGAGCTCTCGAATATGTGGTTTATTTATTTTTTATATATATTTAAAGGTTTATTTTATTTTTTGTTCATGAACGTTTTGCCTGCGTGTATGTATGTTCATCATCTCTGGGAGATCATAAGAGGACTTCTGGATCCCCTGAAACATAGTCACAAATGGTTGTGAACCACCATGCCTGTGCTAGGAACAGAATCTAGGTCCCCTTGCAAAAGCAACAAGCGCTCTCAGTCCCTGAGCCATCTCTCCAGCCCCGTTCACTTGTATTCTACATTTCAATGCCTCGAAAAGCTCTGTCTCTGGGCCACACAGCACTATAGATACAGAATCTTGTACTTAACTGCTTAGTGACCATCTTGGTCTGTGTACCCTAAGTACCTCAAAACGTGGACCCATCAGCTCTTGCCTCCCTACTTACTGTGTGCCCCACACAGTAGGTGTGGGGTTCCTCTGTACACCCAGGGTTGGGCTCCTCTGGAAAAAAAGAGAGGAGCAATGGTGGTCATGTGGATCTCTGTATTCATTTCCCCTTCTGCCCAACCAATGGCCCAAAGGCTAGAGGCTGGAAAACCATCCTATTTCATACCAAAGCTCTTTATTTCCTCTTCTCCGCCATACAAGTCATATGCTGTGTAACACTTCTCTTGGTCCAGGTTATCCTTCCTCTCACAGGGTTAGGGTGATAGCCTTGTCCCCAGTAACAGAGTACCATAGCCACTAGGCCTTTCTGAGGCACACACCTCTCAGGTCACCTCTTGAAGTATATCAATATGGCTCCCCAGCTGCCCTCAGGGTCAGATGTGGACACCTGGCCTCCTCCCTGCACCCATAATCCCCCAGCTCTGTTCTGCTCACAGCTCGGAGAGATGCTAGGCCTTTGCAGCGCTGTCCCCACCCTTTCCTAAGCTCCTCCCTTTTCTTCCTGCCCAGCTCTGACTGGCAGGAGAGGGGGTCGGTCTAGACTTGTCATTCAGGACAGTACTTTGGAATATGATCCAAGGTAACGACGTCACTGTTTCTTTTCCAAGGGATGTTTAATATCTGAAGTACTTTTATGATGGGGGAATCTCATCAACAAAAAGTCAAGTTATTCACTAAAACAGAAAAATTATCATTGAGTAGCTTAATCCATAGAAAAAATAAAATTCAGGAGTTGGAGGGATGGCTTAGTTGGTCAAAAGTTCAGTTCCCAGAACTCACATTAGGCTGTTAGTTCACACTGTCTGTAACTTCAGGTCAGGGGTAGCTACATTTAAAGGCACCTGAACTCATGTGGGCAGGCCTACATACACATATAGAATTAAAAATAATAAACATAAATCTAAGTACTAAAGCCTGCTAGGTATGGTAGTATGTACTTGAAATCTTGGTACTTAAGAGGCAGGAGGAGCACAAATCTGGGGCTAGCCTGGACTACATAAGGCGACCCTGTCTCAAAACAAAACAAGACAAAAAACAAAAAACAAAACCCCCCCAGAAATTAGAGTTCATGTAAACATAAATTCAACTTGAATTCTCCTGGTATAAGATGCTGTGGGATCCTGAGAAAATGGTCTTCGTTGGCCACATGGGCAGGAGACCAGATGTGCACAGATGTGCATCTGTGCCTGCCTTGCCTCTGGAAGGGATGGGAACCGAAGCAGGTTAGGAGGGACCAGGAGTGATGTACAAGCTTGGGTGGCCGAGCTCTGAAAACTCGGCATCTGTTGGCACATTCTGCTAAAGGGGTTGGGGTCCCTTGACTGCGTGCTTGAGTCTTGAAGAGGCAGGATTTCCAATCAGGGAGTGTTGAGTGGGGGAGGTGTCCTGGCTTGGAGGAACAATTCTGCCAGGGGCACCAGAAGAGAAAGCGAGTGGGTGGGAGAAAGTGCTGTCTCCGCTGGCCGCCCTCCGCACTCCTTCCACAGAGCCCCTGCTTCTAGGGCTAGTGAGAGGTGCAAGGTGAGGTCTGGCTGGCAAACTTTCAAGCCAGCTGTTCTGGTTTTCACTGGAGATTCGTGAAAGGGCTACAGCCTGGGCCTACAATCTATGTGGCAGACTTTCTCTGTCCTTGAAGGGGCAGCTCCACTGTTCTGCCAACTGGTCTGGTGACTCACCCTGGGAAGCTTGTAGCAAGCCCCATTTTTGGAGAAACCAGGAAATCTCTTTGGAGAGACAAACAAGCCACTGGAGCACTCTGCTCTCCCAAAAGCTTGCCTGCTACTTTCTGCCCTATCATTCCGGAGACGGAAAGCTGAGCAAGTTTGGAAACATTGTAAAGATTTACTTAAAAGTAAGCTATTTGTCTCAGAGTGCCGGGTCCCTCTTGAGTCCTGGGGGGTTGGGGAGTTGGGAGGTGGGGGTGGCAGGAGGAACATGCTGTCCTCTTGTTGCCTGGAGCTGTTTAAGCAGAGCCCTGGCTCCCACCCAGCCACCCTCCTGCCTTTTCTAAACAAAGCAGCTACAATGGCCTAATTGGGACCAGCACTTGGCCTCTGCAGCACTGCAGGGTCCGGGCTCAGAAGAGACTGCCTTCTTTTAATGCTATCCTTTGACTGTCTTGCAAGTCTTCATTCTTTGCCCTATTTGTTTTGTTGTTGTTGTTGTGGCCCAAGCCAACCTCAACCTTAACCTCCTTCCTGCCTCCACTTGAAAGTCTTAATTCTGAACTAGTCTCATTTTGCACTGGGTCCTGCAAACACTGTGACCAGCCTAAAACCTGATTGGGGGAGGGGTGGAATTAAAAAGAGAGCAGTGATTGTCAGGAGAGACATCACCACCTTCCTGGCTGGGCCATCTTAGGGAATGCCATGCCCAAGCCCACACATGGGGCTCAGCCTTAAACTCTCCCTTTCTCGCCATTTTTCCTTCATATACACCCATTCGCTCCCTCACTATCCCCTGCAGTTGGGACAACTGTCCTGTCTCACCTGCCAACCAGCCTCCCTGCCTCCTCTCTCCCTCCCTTCTGAGCCATCCGAACACAGACAAAGGCATAGCTGCAAAGTTAAATCTACTGCTGAGCACCCAAGTTATCAGATCCAAGTCCTGACTTCCTGCTGGGCACACAGGTTCTTCGTGACCTGGTCTGTGACTACTTTGCATCTGCTCTGCCTCCCCACAAAGCATGGGGGTGTGCAGTTGTGTGTTGGGGGGGGGGAGACACGGACAGGAGCAGCAGGGGCTCTTAAGCCTCACGTTCTTAAGCCTTGCTGTCTTCTTACTGTCTTCCTGTTTGTTTTTGAAGACAGGATCTCACAGCAAAGCCTTCACTGGCCTAGACCAGTGAATCAGACCACTATGTAGACTAGGCTGCCTTTGAATTAGTAATGATCCCCCTGCCTCTGCCTCCAGAGTGCCAGGATTACAGACAAGCACCACCTTACCCAATATAAAAAAAAAATTAAAAAATAAGTGTGCAGAACCCTTATCACACTTCAACAAATAATAATAGCAGTTCCCTTTGCTGTTCTACCCACAATGAACCAATGGGCTCCCAACGCCAGCCCTTGGCACCCCTGCTATGGAGTCAAGATTGAGGGGGAAAGAACAGGCCAAGGGGCATTATAATCTTGGATGCTAAGTGGCCTCAACAGGGTGTGAATGATCAGGGGGAGTGGGAAGTAGAGCAAAGAGTAAGAGGTAGCCTCCATAGGGAAAGCTATTTAGAAGTAGAGACAAGCGAGAAGTGCTGGGACTATAGACATGGGCTCCCACGCCCACCCTGTAGACTCCCTTCTAATCTACAGGTGTCTGTCACACCCACTAGATGTGTCAGACAATGGTAACCATCAATAAGGATGTGGACAGGCCGGGCAGTGGTGGCACACGCCGTTAATCCCAGCCCTTGGAAGGCAGAGGCAGGTAGATTGTAGATTTCTGAGTTAGAGGCCAGCCTGGTTTACAGAGTGAGTTCCAGGACAGCCAGAGCTATACACAGAAACCCTGTCAAAAAACCAAAAAAAAAAAAAAAAAAAAAAAAAAAAAAAAAAAAAAAAAAGAATGTGGACAAACTGAAATGCTCACATACTACAGACAAGAATATATGGTGCTGCCATATTGGAAAGCAGTGTGGAGCTCCGAAAGCCACACACAAAGCTACCATAGAACCAGTAGTTCCATGCCAAGAGAACGAGAAGAGTCCATAGGAAAATTTACCTACAAATGCCCAGAACAGCATCATTCACAGCGTCAAAGTGGATACCACTCAACTGATGAATGGGCAAACAAAATGTGCATTTGCCACACAGTGGAAAACTATTCAGCCATAAAAAAAGATCAAAGTGGGCTGGCAAGATGGCTCAGCGGGTAAGAGCACTGACTGTTCTTCTGAGTTCAAATCCCAGCAACCACATGGTGGCTCACAACCACCCGTAATGAGATCTGACTCCCTTTTCTGGTGCGTCTGAAGACAGCTACAGTGAATTGCGCCGGAGCGAGCAGGGCCAGAGTGAACAGGGCTCGCAGAGGTCCTGAGTTCAATTCCCAGCAGCCACACACATGATGGCTCATGGCCATCTGTACAGCTACAGTGTACTCATACACATAAAATAAATAAAATAAATCTTAAAAAAAAAAAATCAAAGTGCCATTCCAAATTATGGAAGCTTGAAATCACATAATTTAAAGAAATCAGAACCCAAAGACTACGGGAAAGGTCCAGAATAGTAGTAGTAGTAGTAGTAGTAGTAGTAGTAGTAGTAGTTGTAATCGTAATAGTTGTTGTTGTTGTAGTGGTAGTAGTATAAGTGATTGGTGGTAGACACAGGGCACATGTGTCATGGTGCACATATGGAGGTCAGAGGACAACTTGTGAGAGTCAGGGATCAAATTCAGGTCACCAGACTTGGAGGTATGTGCCTTTATGAGCTGAGCCATCTTGCCATCTTGCTAAAGGGTTTGAAGGGTACCAAAGAATAGATTGGAATTCGATAGATTGGAATTCGGTAGAATTGTTGCACAATTCTCTAAATATAGTTAAACAAAAACAAACCAGTCCATGGAACCACACCACTGTGGGGTAGTACTGGAGGCTTCGCACCAGCGAGGTAAGTGCTATAACACTGGGCTACAGTCCCAGCCCTGAACTGCATACTTCAGAAAGGCAAATCTTATAGAATATGAATTATATCTCAATGGAAGGAGAAGATAATTGAAAGCAATCTTGGCCTTAAATATATACAAATAATAGAATTTTGTCATTGTTGTTGTTGTTTTGAGACAGGGGCTCTCTGTGTAGCCCTGGCTGTCCTGGAACTCACTCTGTAGACCAGGCTGGCCTCCAACTCAGAAATCCGCCTGCCTCTGCCTCCCAAGTGCTGGGATTAAAGGCGTGAGCCACCACCGCCCAGCAAATAATAGAAAAATTACAGCAAACAAAACTACAACCTTTCTTTTTACTATTCCTTCTTTCCTTTCCTCTGTCCCACTCTTTCTGCCCTCTGCGTCTTTCCCTCCTTTGTTTCTTTCTATTTAGTTTTTTGAGTTTGGCTGTCCTAGAACAAATGATGTACCTACCTGCCTCAGTGTCCTAGGTGTCGGAATTATAGGCACAAGAGCCACCATGCTGGATCCATTTCTTATCTTATATTGCTTGGATATTTATTTATTTATTTTTGGTCTTTCAAGACAGGATTTCCCTGTGTAGCCCGCCTGTCTTGGAGCTTATACTGTAGACCATGCTGGCTTTGAACTCAGAGATCCACCTGCCTCTTCCTCCCAAGTGATGAGACTAACCTTTTTTTATTGTTATTTTTTGTTTTTTCAAGACAGGGTTTCTTTGTGTAGCCATAGTTGTCTTGGAACTTCCTCTGTAGACCAGGCTGGCCTTGAACTCAGAAATCCACCTGCCTCTGCCTCCCAAATGCTGGGATTAAAGGCGTGCACCACCACCGCCCTGCTGGCTTGAAATTTTATCTTAACAAATCCTATTTAAGCAAAGCACACACTCTGTTTTCCAATTCCATTTGAGACTACAGAGGAGCGATGTTTCTAATTATCTTTGACTTGTAAAGATATTTTAAAAAATAAGCATCTTATATTGTATATTACAAAGGAAGTATAATATGAAAAATTATATGAATATTATATATATAATATGAAATATATATATTTGAAAGTTTGGAAGTGACATCACAAAAATATAACATAAAAGATGAAATTAACTTTAGCAATTCAAATATAACCATTTCAATGTGTAATTATATACAAATTTATATAATACTAATCTATTGTATAATACATATATAGCTATATAATAAAATTATACTTTTTATGTGGAGGATGCCTTGAATGAGACATGTCTCCTATAGGCTCAAGCATTTGAATATTCAGTCTTCAGCTGGTGTCACTGTTTGAGGCAGTCATTAGTCTACATAGTAGAGGAGTTTGTTACTGGGCGTGGCCTTTGAAAGGTTAAACTCTGATCCTGCTACAGTTCCATCCCTCTGCTTCCTGCTTTCAGTTAAAGATGTGATCTCCCAGCTTCTGTTTCTGCACCCCCACCCCACCCCCATCCCATGGCCGACTCCTGCCTCTTCGGAACTGGAAGCCAAATTCTGGCTGGCCACAAACAAGCTCCAAGAGTGTACCTGGCTCTGCCTCCTCAGCCCGAGGATTGCAAGCGGGTGCCACTGTGCCTGGGTTTTTTTGTTTTGTTTTGTTTTGTTTTTTGTTTTTTTCGAGACAGGGTTTCTCTGTATAGCCCTGGCTGTCCTGGA
>NW_022196891.1:31927810-31957371 GCF_008632895.1 Mastomys coucha | reverse complement strand
CAGAAATCCACCTGCCTCTGCCTCCCAAGTGCTGGGATTAAAGGCGTGCGCCACCACTGCCCGGCTATGCCTGGGTTTTTTATGTGGGTCCTGAGGCCTGAACTCAAATCCTCTCCCTTGTACAAACCATTACTGAGTGTGTGGCCAGTGGTGGCTGTTGGGGACAATTTAAGCCCAGGATGTCTGTCACTTCCCCTGGGACCCAATTTTTTTTTTCCTGTTTATTTTTGTTTCTGATTAACTAAAACCTCTAGCCTCGTGTGGTTGCTCCAGTGTCCTTAGCAAGAGGCAAGCTGGGAGATCACAGCCTCTCCCAAAGCAGTCTGGGGACAAAAGCTGAGAGAGAGAGAGAGAGAGAGAGAGAGAGAGAGAGAGAGAGAGAGAGGGAGAGAGAGGGAGAGAGAGGGAGAGAGAGGGAGGGAGGGAGGTTGAGAGAGAGAGGAGAGAGGGAGATTGAGAGAGAGAAAGACTGAGAGAGAGAGAGGGAGATTGAAAGAGAGAGAGGGAGGGAGGGAGATTGAGAGAGAGAGAGACTGAGAGAGAGGAAAGAGAGAGAGAGGTTGAGAGAGAGAGGAAAGAGAGAGAGAGATTGAGAGAGAGGAAAGAGAGAGATAGAGAGAGAGAGAGAGAGAAAGAGAGAGAGAGAGAGAAGGGGTTTTGAAGAGAGGACAGAAGTATCATGAGTTAAAGTCTATGGTGAGGGAGAAGGGTGGGAAGGGGAGTCAGGACACCAGGCTCTGGGGCCCAAAGTGCTTCTCAGCAGCCATTCTTCCCAACCTTTGAAAGCTCACACAGACCAGGCCAGAGCCCATCTCAGAGTGGGTTTTCAGGGTATGCAAAAGGTCAGGAATCTGAAGCAGCCACCAGGACTCCACAGTAGTTAACCTTAACAAATGCAAATGAGCAAATGGACCACCTGTTCTAGCAGAGGGAGGAGGTTGGCTGGGTTTGTTTGTTTTCTGTTGAGTTACACACAATTTGAGCCAGGAAGGTGGCTCAGAGGGTAAAGGGGCTTGTCCTACAAGCCTAAAGATCTGGGTTAGAGAGTCGGAAGCCACGTAAAAGTGGACAGACAGAAACGACTCCACAAAATTGTCATCTGCACACACACACACACCTCATATGCACACACATATACACAGATAATAGTAAAGTATTTTTTTCTTTTAAATTATACACGATTCATTCAAGTTAAGGACAAAAGAAAGAATTCAGCCCTTTCTTGGGCTCCAGCTGTATGACCTCAGGAAAGCTCAGTTTCCTTTTCTGTCAGACAGGTTAAAAGGTCGTCTTGCCATACCCGGCACAGAGGAGGCTCCCATGTGACACATGTGGAACCCACAAAGGTTGACACAGACAGGAGGTATTAGACTCATCATCACTGGCTGAATGAATCTGGCCATTGTAGGCGATCCCTAGTATGCCAGCCAGGTACTCCATATGTGCTTGCGGGTGAGTGGTACTTCTCTGTGGTTTTCATAAAGAGAAATTAACTCACTTCCTTTGGTGCTGTGTGCATGTGGCCTAGTACTTCAGCAAGTGTTTAGGGTGTGGTCTCCTACGGAAGCAGGAGGATGGACTAGTTACTCCCCTTCCTGGTATCCTCTCTAGACTTGACATTACCCAAGGCCGGAGTCTTGACTGACTTTGTTGTGTTTGTGTTGTTGCTGGTAGGTTTGTTCTGTTTTGTTTTGTTTTGCAGCACTTGGGATCAAACCCAGGGCTTCATGGACCAGAGGGCAGCCCTGCACCAACTGTGCCACATCTCCAGTCTCTGGTTATTTTTAAGTAGCAATAAGTCTTCTTTCCAAGACAGAGAGAAGCTTGGTGCATCTGTGG
Organism: Mastomys coucha; assembly: GCF_008632895.1. Classification (NCBI taxonomy): domain Eukaryota; kingdom Metazoa; phylum Chordata; class Mammalia; order Rodentia; family Muridae; genus Mastomys; species Mastomys coucha. Next base: position 31,955,532 of record NW_022196891.1, on the reverse strand, counting down.
AGCACACACCATGGCGTATTCCAGGGAGCTGAGAAAGAGGAAAAGCGCTCTGCTTGGCAGATGATCCAACATTAGGAACTTGATCCCCTGAAAAATAACATTGGTGGCCTCATGTTTCCCCATGCTGTGGGATGTCTGCCCTGCAAGCTGCCCATCAGTCCTGCATTTCCAGCACCCAGGGAGCCTGTGCTCTCCTCTGGGAGTCTCGTTTCATCAGAGACTCAGCTGGGAGACGAGTCCGTTAATGGGTCTATTTATCATCTGCTTTGGCTGGCTTCATCTCTGGGGATAGGTGCCAGAGGCCAAGGGAAGGAGCTTGTGTGGAGGCCCTGGAGATCTGTTTGGGGCCTTGGAAAGTATATTTATTGGGAACCATGTAAATGTCCAAATATAGGCAAATGGTTCAAGATCGCCATACAGTAGGTTATGATGACGTCCACTGAAAATGATGTTTAGGAAGAATTTTTAATATAATGGGAAAATGACTAATAGGATAAGCAGGAGAGAAAACTTAACGGAATGTCCATGTGCACAGAGTGATCTCTCAGGCACGATAGGAGAGCATAGAGAGAAGTCTCTGCCCGAGGGAGGAAGAGATCCTTAATCAGGGAGGAAGAGAGCATGGGGTGCTTGGGGCAAGAAAGCAGGAGGTGAGCTACCTGGGCGCCCGCCGCTAGTCATCCTTCTCCACAAGAGGGACGTGGGAGAGCCGTGGTGGGGGAGAAGGAATAGGAACAAAGGAAAAGGATGCATTGCTCCCAAAAATGCCGTAATGAAACAAATTATAATTATGCTAACATTTAAAAGACAGAAAGGCATACTTCCTATAATACATTATAAATTATATATGTAATACATACTTTTGTTCCTTCTTATTTTTCAAGACAGGACTTCTCTGTGTAGCCCTGGCTGTCCTGAAATGATCTCTGTAGACCAGGCTGGCCTCAAAGTCGGAGATCTGCCTGCCTCTGCTTCCTGAGTGTTGGGTATAAAGCCATGTACCACCACTACCTGCTATAAATTATATTTTTAAAAAAGCCTGCCAGAAGAAGCACACTGCTCTTTTCTGTTGTTTGTTTTGTTGAGACTGGGTCTCACAATGCTGCCTTAGCTAACCTGGAATTCTTTATGTAGACCAGGCTGGCCTCTAACTCACAGAGATTAGCCTGCCTCTGCTGGGATTAAAGACTAAAGACATGTGTCACATAACCAGGCATGACAAGACGCACCTTTAGTACCACACTGGAGAGGCAGAGGCAGGTGGATCTCTAAGCTGTAGGACACCCAGGGCTACAGAGTGAAATGCTGTTGTAAAAAAACTAAAAACAGACAAAGAAGCGCTGTGCCACCATGCATGCGAGTGGTGCTCACACCGCTCTTTAAAGCAAGGACTGTAGGTAATGAATCTGTAGACTTCAGCCTGACCCCGTGACCATGGAAACACCTGCATCTCCAGTACTTTACGGTCACAACCAACATCCTTCCAGTGATTTTAAGATTAAGTTAAGCCTAGCTGCGGCAGAAGACAGGGGACAGATGTGTCGTTGTCGCTCAGTGGCAGACACGCTCCCATTGGGATAGGTGAGATGATCCATTTTCAGAAAATTTGGTAGAAGCAAAAATGACCTAATGCCAGCCTTTGGCAGATGGAGTTCTAGCAGGAAATACCAACTATTAATTCCTCAAAGCATCCATTATAAGTAATGGATCAATTTCCTTCTTCTGGATTGAGAACAGGGCTAGCTGTCCTGCATCTCTGTGAGATGCTATAGTTGAAATGGGCTTCCTAAATTCGTGTGTTAGACACTCAGTCCCTGGTCTGCTGATGTTGGAGGGTGGGGTCACATGAGCTGTATTGGGTCTTGGATTAATGCCGCTGCTGGTGCAGCCGCTCGCTCAGCGGCAGCAGCAGTGGCAGTGGCGCCTTTCTTGAGAAAAGTTATTGCCTTCTAGCATGCTTGCTAACTCCTTCTCTCCATTCATGCCCCTCACCACCACTTTGTGTCATGCTTAATGAAAGTCTTCCATCATAGAATCGTAGATCATAGAATCATAGAGTTTTTGTTTTGTTTTGTTTTTTCGAGACAGAGTTTCTCTGTATAGCCCTGGCTGTCCTGGAACTCACTCTGTAGACCAGGCTGGCCTTGAACCCAGAAATCTGCTTGCCTCTGCCTCCCAAGTGCTGGGATTAAAGGTGTGCGCCATCACTGCCCAGCTCAGAATCATAGATCTTACAGCCTTCAAAACTATGAACCAAATACACTTCTGATCAACGTGATGATGCATGCCTCTGATCCCAGCGATTAGCCGGAGCCAGGAGAATGCGGTGTTCAGGGTTATTCTTCACTGTGTAACAAGTTTAAAGCCAGCCCAGGCTACACAAAACCCTGCCTCAAAAAAGTAAAAGAAGCGGGCTGGTGAGATGGCTCAGCGGGTAAGAGCACTGACTGCTCTTCTGAAGGTCCTGAGTTCGGATCCCAGCAACCACATGGTGGCTCACAACCACCCGGAATGAGATGGACACCCTCTTCTGGTGCATCTGAAGACAGCTACAGTGAATTACGCAGGAGTGAGCAGGGCCAGAGAACAGCCACACACATGACATCTCACGGCCATCTGGACAGCTACAGTGTACTCGTACACATAAAATAAATAAAATAAAATCTTAAAAAAAAGAAAAAAGTAAAAGAAGTAAGCAGTAATTCCCCAGACTGGTCTTCTGTTATAGCAACACAAGGGGAGCTGAGGAAATAAGTCATTTGATTTCTTTTCTTTTCTTTTTTTCTTTCTTTCTCTCTCTCTTTCTTTTTTCTTTTTTCTTTTTTGTTGGTAGGGTTTAATTCTCTTGTGGTCTGGCTAAGAAAGACATAGGACTGTCTATATTGTAGATTCTATAAGGACCTAATCTTAGCACTGCCATCTTTTGTTACTCCAGTAGACATGTTTCCATAGCAGCAGCAGCAGGTTACCGAGACCTTTCTGGGTCCCAAATCTTCATATCTAGGCCTTGGGCTCTCAGAGAGGAGGTTCCTGTCCGACTCTCTGCAGGAGAATTGGGGGTGGGGGAGGAGGTCCAGAGGGACACAGGCTTATATGTAGCAAGTTCTCTAGGGAAGCTCTGCTCCTGCTCTACACACAAAGCTCCTGGACGCTCCTATCTAGATGATAGGAGCAGAGGTTTCAGCTTGCTGGATCTTCAGTGGCCCTTCGCCGTTCAAGGCCCAAGGGTGGACGTGACCGTGTTTGCTGGGAGGTTTGCACTGATTTCTCAGTTTACGGAAACTGGGGCAGGGTGGCATACCACGGCCAAATGCCTCTTCATTTGACAATTTGCACAAAATTGTATTTTCAGAGTCTCAGAAGGAAGTCTGGTGGTGGTGGTGCATGCCTATAAGCCCAGCACTCAGGAGGCAGAGGCAGGCAAGTCTCTGAGTTTGAGGCCAGCCTGGTCTACAGAGTGAGTTCCAGGACAACAGGGGTATGAAGAGAAACCTGGTCTTGAGAAGCCAAAAAAAAAAAAAAAGAAAGAAAGAAGAGAAGAAAGAAAGAAAGAAAAGAAAAGTCTAAGAAGAGTGAAGCCCAATCACAACTTTTGTAGATTAAGCGATATTTATAAGACCAGTACTTGGGGCCAGCAAGATGGATCAGTGGTTAAGACTGACAATCTGAGTTTGATTCTTTGTTTGTTTGTTTGTTTGTTTTTCGAGACAGGGTTTCTCTGTGTAGCCCTGGCTGTCCTGGAACTCACTCTGTAGACCAGGCTGGCCTCAAACTCAGAAATCTGCCTGCCTCTGCCTCCCAAGTGCTGGGATTAAAAGCGTGCATCACCACTGCCCGGCCTGAGTTTGATTCCTAAGTTCTCATGGTAGCAGGAGAGAGCCAACATCTGCAAATTGTCCTCCGACCTCCACAAGTGTGCTGCACCACGTGCAGCCCCACCCTGGTAATAAGTAAAATAAAAATGGCATTTACAAAGCTTCCTTGTCCCCTTCCTCATCAGGGTAACCACGGAACCTGGGAATGCCATTCGACCACAGTCTGTGGGAGAAAAGACTCCCCCAAACTGTCCTCTGGCATCTACCCAGGTGATGCGACCCACCCATCTACACTCATATATACAGACTCATTATACACGAACAAAAACACGTCTTCTGAAATGAAAGAGGAGGAAGTGGGAATGGGGGAAGAGGAAGAAGAGAAGGAAAAGGAAGGAAGAGAACCTTTGGGCAGCACAGAGGGAGACGCTAAAGTGTGTGTTATGTGTCCCTGCCGTGCCACGTGCCAGCCAGTGCAGATGCTGCTGTGAACACAGGGACAGAGCAGACAATTCCAGACTGGAGGTCAAAGAAATTTTGTTGCTTTGTGTGGTTGGTTGATTGGTTGGTTGGTTGGTTTTGTTTTTCAGTTTTTAAAATTTCTATTTACACAGGATTTCTCTGTGTATTCCTGGCTGTCCTGAAACTCACTCTGTAGACCAGGCTAAGCCTTGAACTCAGAAATCCACTTTGTCTCTGCCTATGAAGTGCTGATGTTAAAGGTGCGCACCACCACTCAGCCAGGAAATCTTTCTATAGAGGATGTCAATGAAGGAAGGCTATAGAGACCTAGCGTCCCGCTTAGGTGATGGAACTTTCAAAGACACCGAGGGAGCAGAAGGTTTGGCAGCTATGAAGAACCAATGAATGATCTCCAGCTACTGCAAAGGGTAGAGGTGAAGGAGAAGGGTATTCGTGGCTTGAGAGTGACAGGCGCTGGCTCACCAGGGCCCTCCTAAGCCATGCTAAGGAGGGTAAATTTGATCATGGACGCTCTGTTGAGCAACTGAAGGCTTTTCTGCAGGGAGGGGTGAGATCATGATTCCTTCTTATAATAAGACTCTGGCAGCCGAGGCCAGCATAAGTTGCAATGTGGAGAGAAGAGAAACCGGGAGAGTGTGAGTTTGGTTGGTGGATGATGTGGATGGAAGCAATGGATGTGCAGGAGAGAGAGGAGCTAAGAGATCGCAGGGGCAAAACAGGCAGGATGCTATCACTCATCAAGTCCAGAAGCTGGGAGAGAGAAGAAGGCTGTCTAACCTCTAGGGTTGTGTCCTTGGTTCTGGGCTAGACGGTACTTCCACTGCCAACATGCAGATTGTAGAGGAAAAGCAGGTTTAGGAAGAAGGTGGGGTGTCAATGACTAATTTATTTTTAGACGGGTTGAATTTGAGACACTTGAGGTATCCAAGAAGCAACTGAATGATCTAGAACCCAAAATAGAGATCTAGGCCACAGATAGAGGCTGAGCATACGGTGGTAGCTGCGGCTGTAGGGCAGAAGGCATCTGGGGAGAAGGCAGAGGAGACAGTGATGTGCAGCCATTACAAGGACCATCGCTTACCTCAGCAGTCAGAAAGGAATAACTGAGAGAAAAAGAAAGAGAGAGAGAGAGAAAGAAAGAGAGAAAGAAAGAGAGAGAGAGAGAGGTGTGGATGCAGTGTCTTGGTGACACAGAAGAGAGTGTTTTAAGAACAAGAGAGGGGCTGGAGAGATGGTCAGAGATTAAGAGCATTGGCTGCTCTTCCAGAGGACCTGGGTTCAATTCCCAGCACCAACGTGGTAGCTCACAACTGTCTATAACTCCTGTTCCAGGAGACCCTCACACAGACATGAATGCAGGCAAATCAACAATGTACATAAAATAAATAAATTTTTTTAACAAGTAAAAACAAACAACCCCTTCCCCCGCAAGAGAATGGCCAGACAATGGTGGCACAAGCCTTTAATCCCAGCACTCAGGAAGCAGAGGCAGGTAAAGCTCTGTGAGTTCAAGGCCAGCCTGGTCTACAGAGTGAGTTCCAGGACAGCCAGGGCTACACAGAGAAACATATCTCAAAACAAAACAAAACAAAACAAAACCCAAACAAACAAACAAAACACACACACAAAAAAAACCCCAAAAAACCAAAAGCAAAAATCAAAACCAACCTAAAGCATCTGGCCTACTCAACAACAGGAGGTCGTAGGCTGCCTCATCAAAGCTGATGGCACTGTGGTGAGGTGGAGATGCTCGGTGCTGGTGGCTTTTCTATAGCCTGGCTCGGAGGCAAAAGAGCTGAGCTGAGACCTGAAGACAGCAGTCAGGGATGCTGCAGTCGAAAGGAGGGGTGCAAAGTCCTTGTGGAGGCAGGAGTGAGTGGAACCTCAAGTGGATGGGGACAGGAGAAAAGAAGCCCTTTCAATGGGAAGAGAGAGAAGAGGGTTTGCATTCAGGGGGCTGATAGGGTTTTCAAGCATTTCCCTGTTGGCTTCATGTTTCTCTGTGAAAGGTGGGCTACGTCATCTGCTTAGGGTGAAAAGAGGGACGGTTCGCATTGCCTTCTGAAATAACGTCTTCACGAGTGAGAGGGTCATGGCAAGGCATCCTGGGCAGCTCTAAGGCACAGCTGAGGACCCAGGCTTTTAACTCATCGATGCACCGGTATAGATGGCCATGACTGGAGGTTCGGATGTGGCTTAGAGATACTGATAGTCCCACCACACCGAGGAGATAACAGCTTGGAGAAGATTAAATCTGAGAGCTGAGAACAATGTTTAGAATGACTGGAAATGCAGACATAAGCTAAGGAGGAGACTAAACCAAGAGAGGCCTGACAACTTAGGGGAGGAGACAATGGGCTGCCACGCTGCAGTAAGCAAAGAGAATGGGTAGGAGGCGTGAAGTGGAAGACCTCTTCTTTTTCTTTCTTTTATTTATTTACTTTTTAAAAATGTGCATTGGTGTTTTGTCTGTGTGCATTATGTCTGCATGAGGGTATGTTAGTTGTTGGAGTTATAGACAAATGTGAGCTGCCATGTGGGTGCTGGGATTTGAACCCAGGTTCTCTAGAAGAGTAGTCAGTGCTCTTAAATGTGGGGCCATCTCCCCAGCCCCTACTTGTGAGTGGTTTTGTTTGTTTGTTTGTTTGTTGTTTTTTTTTTAGACAGGGTTTCCCTATTCCATACTACATAGCTCTGGCTGTCAAAGAACTTGACTTCTGGACCAGGCTGGCTTTGAACTTACAGAGATCCATCTGCTTCTGCTACCATGCTGGGCTAGAAGATACTGTTTAAATCCATATACTTTGGAAAGCCAGAGAGTCCGGAGTAAAAGAACCTAAACTGAGTTTTAGGAAAGTGTCTGACTCTTAAAAGACTGAGTTAGGAGATGGATGCAGAATATATCCATAGAACATGGCTGCCCCTGGAAATGCTCTCAAAATGGGCTCCCCTGGAAAAGAGCACAATAGCTATCCACCAAGCACCGGTTATTTGCAAAGCATGGTGTTAGACCACCTTCATTTTTTTGCATCTCATCTTCATAAAACTCTTCAAATCAGCGGCATCATCCTTTGAAGTAAGTCAAGTGGTTTTGAATCATAAATTCCACACGTAGACACATACCAAACCGAAAGGAAGTCATGAGTGGAAGAAGCCTGTTCTTAGTTAGCATCATGGTTTGTAATAGCACCAGACTGGAAACAGCCTACATTCCCATCAACAGAGAGATGGGTTAAATAAGTTGTGATGTACTCATGCTGTGAAATTTAGCACAGGATGGAGGTATAAAAATGTGGTGGCACATGTCTTTAATCCCAGCACTCTGAAGGCAGAGGCAGGCACATCTCTAAGTTTGAGGTCAGCCTGGTCTACAGAGCAAGTTCCAGGACCCTTAAGGCTACACACAAAAAAAGCCTGTCTCAGAAAAGCAAGCAAACAAACAAACAAAACAAAATGCTATGAACGACACCACTGTTGATTTTACTGACAGTGGAGTAAAAAACTCCAGACAGGGAACTCCTCTCGTAGGAGTCCTTAAAAACAGACAAAACCAACCTCTGGGGTTGGAAGTTGAGGTAGGTGTTAGCCTTGGAGAGGGAACTTGGGTGGGAGCTGTGGTACACTGTCAAGCTAATATTCAGTGTTCTGATCACTCTGGTCAGTCACCTAACTCTGCCTACATTTATGTACTGTGCGCACTTCTGCACATCTTTTATGTTGTAAAGCCTGTATTGAGGAAGGCCTACTTTGCAAAGTACAAATGCAACAAGGAAAATAATAAAAACAAAAGAAGGTAATGCTTATATGTATGCCAAGCACTTGTCTGAGGCCACACAGTATCGAGAGTCAGTGGGGAAGTCGCCACATTCCCTGACTTGACTTGGAAATCTGTTCAGGTCCCATCTCTCAGGTGTCACTTGGGTACTGGGAAGGAACCCCAAGCCTGAGCATGGGTGGCCTTGAGGACAGACAGATGCACACAAAATAGAAAGTCTACTGGGCTTTTAAGCATCGCTGGCACTGGTTGTAGTCTGTAGTCTGGTGACAGCTTGTAGGCCAGATTTCTTGTCTAGAAGTGTTTTTTCCTGTTTGCTCTACCTCTCCCAGGGAGCACTGAACATTCTTCTGGTGACCTAGGCCTTGACCTCTCACTATTGTGCAGCCTCCTAAAATTCTCCCTGCCTCAATCCAGCCTATATATGGCTGCCCCGGCTGACTCCCCAGCTCACACTGTGCATGTGTCAACACATCAGAGAACAGCTTCACCACCCCCTCCCCGCACCTGTCAATCCGGCTGCATCACTGCCATCTCCTTCACTTTCCCTCCATGCAGAGGTGAGACTCTGCCTGGCGTGCGGACCTGCTAGCTACCATGTGCTCTGTCTCTTCCTTACTCCTTTTCCAGTGTCATCAAACTGTCCTCTTCTGCTGACTTATTCCCAGCAGCACACAGATAGGCAACCATGTTCCCTGTCTCATGAAAGTCCTCCCTGAAGCCACGTTTACCTTGGCTCTCTTGATTGTGTTAGAGTCTCCCCCACCCCCTCTCTCTCTCTCACACACACACACACACCCAGCTCACAATCATTCATGACTTCAGTTTCGGGGAATCTAACGCCTCCTTCTGGCCTTTGTGGGCACCAGGCACATACACGGTGCACAAACATAAAGCAAATAAATAGAAAAAAATGCTTTTGTTTTGCTTTGGGCTTGTTTTTCAAGACTTGGTTTCTCTGTGTGTCCCTGGCTGTCCTGGAACTAGCTCTGTAGACCAGGTTGGCCTTGAACTTACAGAGATCTTCTTGACTATGTCTCTCAAGTTCTGGGATTATGTGTGTGTGCAGTCTATCATGCTAGTTTGTTTTTGTTAACTTGACACACACGCTAGGGTTATCTGGAATCAGGGAACCTCAGTTAAAAAAAAAATATCTTCATTAGATTGGTCTTTGGGGTAGTTTTCTTGACCAGTGATAGATGTGGGAGGGCCCAGCACACTGTAGGTAGTGTCACCCCTGGGTGGTCCAGGGTTGTAAGCAGGCAGACCAGGACTTGGAAAGCAAGCCTGTGAGCGGCATCCATCCACAGTGTCTGCTTTAGTTCCTGCTTCCAGGTTCCCGCCCTGCTTGAGTTCTCGCCATGGCTTCCTTTAAGGATGGACTGTGGACAGACTGTGATGTGGAAATGCAAACCAAATAAATGCTTTCCTACCCAGGTTGCTTTTAGTCATGATCCAAAGACTATGGTCTCCAACAATAGAAAGCAAAGTATAATATCTATCCTGACTGTGAGAATGAATGTAATCTCTGTGGTGACAAGGACAATCTCTATGCTGTTCATCCTGACTGTGAGAATGAAGGTAATCTCTGTGGTGACAAGGACAATCTCCATGGTGTTCACTCTGTCCTAGCATTTAGAAAACGTCCAATCTAGTAGATTTCAATGCATATTTGACACATTAATGATTTAGTAGACTCCTCCTTGTCCTTATAATAAAACATGATTTGTGAATTCTGTGTATAAAGGCAGTGAAGAGCCTGGGGTGTGGGTCAGAGCCTAGGCTTAAAATGTGTGAGGTGCCGGGCAGTGGTGGCACACACCTTTAATCCCAGCACTTGGGAGGCAGAGGCAGGTGGATTTCTGAGTTCGAGGCCAGCCTGGTCTACAGAGTGAGTTCCAGGACAGCCAGGGCTACACAGAGAAACCCTGTCTCAGGGGGGAAAAAAAAGTGTGTGAGGCTCTGGGTGCTATCCATCCTTAGCACTGACAGAGAAGGGGGTCGGGGGAGGGAAGTATACACAGTGGGCGGGGGAATGAGTGGGCTGAAGTGGATTGAAGGGAAGGCAAGAAACAAACCTTTATGAGCCTTCAGTACAAGTTTCCAACCCAGCACATGCCTTGGAGCCCTTTGCAGATTATTGAGCCTTACCACTCCCCCAGGACCAAGCACTTCAGCTTCCATGGAGTCAAGGTCCAGACTCTGAAGAGACTATTCCAACCACTAGATTCTACACATGAAGTACCCAGAATGCCTCCTGGAGCCCTGCTCCATGGCCAGTGCACCTCAGCCCAGGAGGCAAGCCTTTGCATTCCGCTGTCCTTGCTCCCTGCTCTGGAGTCAGCGCTGATGAGATAGCAGCGGCCGAGGGATCCTGGGAAGAAGTGAGGGCAGGAGAGGGTGGAGGGTGGAGCAGGAGGCCTTTCTATTCCTAGCTGTTTGTAAACAGCGTCCTGACGACCTGGCCTGGCCTCTGCGGTGGACCCCAGAGATAGCTGAAGCCAAAACTCTCAAAGCAGCCCTGGCTTTTCTGAGATTATGCTGGGATGGAACGTAGCTGACGAGAAGAGTACTCCATGCCTGAACAGCCCCTCAGCTTTCTCTTTTCTGCCACTTTTCAGAACCAGTAAACTAGAATGTGTTCCTGGGCCTGGGATGAGGAGGAGATGAGATAAAGGCAGTTCTGTGACATCAGGTGACTGAAGCCGGGCAGTAAGCGATGACAAACCACCCTTACCTCCTTCCCCAAATTACTCCCTTGCTTTTCTCCTTTCTCCTTCTCACCCTCCTGTCGTTACCTCACTCCTGCCGACAGAATGTTTTTAGCCTTGTGAGATTTTTTTTTTTTAAATGTCATTTTGGCATCTGCACAGGTACAAAGTCTGAAGAATTTAGAATGAAGAAAGTCTCTCTCCTGATGAACTAAACTCTCAATAGTTGATCCTGTTTAATCCTCCCAATAGCCCTTCGAGGCTGATTTTTATCATTCCTACTTGACAAGTAATGGAGCCGAAGAAGCTAAGCCAGTTGAGATGGAATCGGTAATGCCCTTGGCATCCGCACTTGCTAAACAAGTCAATGTTCTCTCTCTCACCTAAGGTGTGCAGCCTCATGGACACTGCAAGGGACTGCCTGAGTCCAGGTGCCTATGGTTTTCTAGCTCCTGCCTGGCCCCACTACAGAGAAGCCCCAAACAGGGACTTATACCCTGGCTGTCAACCACCTCTTTCTGCTAGTTTTGCCTAGCATGGTTCAATAAGCACAATACAATCTAATCTGGACCTTACCCCATGAATCAAGATATTCCTATTTCTCCAACTTGGCAGGTACATGAAGATCAGCTTCTTCCTCCCTCTATCTCTATGCCCCGTGGCCCTTCTTGTTTTGAGCACAGACACACACACACACACACACACACACACACACACACATACACGCTGCAAATCTCTCTTAGTACCCACCACTTGAGGCTTGCCTAGTCTGATTCAGCTGTGGACCATAATTCCACAGTCTCCTGGAGGAGGAAGGGCAGCTGGGAGGGCAGACAGGCTAGATGAAAGCTTTGCCTTCCTCATTTTATCCAGGCCTGGGGACCACGAAGTCCCTGAAGCCCTGATGCTTCCAGCTCTCTGTGTTACTGGCGGCTGCCTTTCTTGATTGGCTGCCTCTCTTGATCGGCAGCACTCAGACCGCTTTGAAAACACACCCCATGTTCCTCTCTCATCGCTGGGCCATTTCATTCTTGCAAGTCTTCCTCACTCCTGTCCATCATTCATCTGGCTTGCCCACCTCTCATGTTTCCTATCTTGCCAAGCTCTCAAGTTCTCAGACCTGTTGTCCCAAGAAGGGACGCGCATCAGAAGCCATACTACTGATGGGATAGGACTTCTCTGTGCATCTTTTTATGTCCGGGAACCTCTCTGTAGCCCAGGCTGGCCTTGCACTCACAGAGATCTGCCTGGCTCTACTTCCCAAGTGTGGGTATTAAAGGCGTGTGCCTCCATAGCCTGGCCACAAAATTCTTTATATAGTATGTACACAACAAACAAAAGATTTAAAAACCACATGTTGAGACAAACATCTGTAGCTCCCGCCACCCAGCTGAAGGTAAAGGCAGCTGCTTTTCCAGGCCACAGATGGAGGCTGCTTTTAAACATGGCTAGCTTTCTCTAGGTATGTGCTTGTGCCTACCTAGGTCACCAGGCCCTCATCACCTCTTCTGCCCTTTCTACCCTGGCCTCCAGGGCTATTTTGAGTGTGTACCAGTTGGGGTTAATCTCCTTAATCAGTGAGCCGTGCTCCCAACTAGCCCAGCTATCTGCAAAGGGCGCTCTGAGGGTTGATGCTGCGCCTCAGGGATTCCCATTCATGAAGGGAGACCGAGGGGCCTGGAGTTGAATGAAGACATGGAGGAAGGGACTGTGGAAGCTAACAGGCAGAGGTGGTGGGAGGCTGGGGACAGCGGGTGGATTGCCTCAGAGTCTCAAGTTAACCTCTAGGGAAAACCTAAAAGAGCTTCCTCCACCCCCTAGCCCAGCTCTTGACCCCGGTTTCATGCAGGTGCTAATCCTGGGTCCCTGACACCCTAGGGAAGCAGGCTGAGGGGTCACCCCCCACCACCACTTGGGAAGGGAAGAGAATAAGAGTTGACCCGTGGTGATCAAGTCCCTGAAACATGAGACGAGGACCGCTTCACTTCACAGCTGGCTCACACTCTGGTGAGGGCTCTGTCTTCCACCTGGGCCAAGGGAAAACTCCCAGAGGACCCGAGAGAAGCCTGGCTGCCAGATCCATCCCATTTACAGGCAGAGACGAAGCCCGCCTCCAGCCTCCCCTAATCTCCTGCTAACTAAAATTCACTTTATAAGCAGGCTGGGGATCTTCTGCCTGGAGGTCTTATGTAAGTATTTGCCTCCCGAATAGTATATGCTGATGAGGGAGACAGCCAAGAAAGCAGAACGCAAAAAAAAATAAGAGGGGCAGGGGTATGTGGCTCCACAGTAGGGCAGATGTTTGCTGTGCTCAAGGCCATGGCTTTAGTCTCCATCACCATGCCCCACACTGCGGAGGGAAACTGCTTGCTGGGCAAACCTGACAATGTGAGTTACATCTTTGGAACCTACAGTGGAAGAAGAGAGCAGCCTCTTGAAAACTGTCCTGTGACTTCCACACACGTGCCACGACACACACGCACACCCCCCTTCCTCAATGATAAATGTTCTGAAGGGTAAAATGTCAGGATACAGGAATGTTCAATCAAGGTACCTAGCTTTGCCTAAGAATCCGGGATAACTACCTGGAGGTGGTGACCTGGAAGGGTTTGGGAGGAATATTCATGAAACCTATGCTAAAGAATCCAAACGATCCCTGGAATATTCCAGCCAAGAGAGGGTGAGGTCTCAACCCTAACACTCAAGTCACAGTAAATCTTAGAGTTTCCCTCCCAGGAGAAGTTGAATGGGCCTGCTTACCACTCTTCGTTCCTATTCAACTCTTTCTTAGTATGGTTAGTTTCAAACAAAAGTAGAGCGCACTGTAATGAGCATATGGACCCACACTCCTGTCCCTGCCATTTTAAAGCAAATCCCCCAATTCAATCAAATGTCCCAAGAATATTTTATTACTTATGTCTAAAATATAAATATTCTTTCAAAAGAATGTTCATAATGCCATCATCACCCATCTCCAGGAGTCAGCTAAAGGTCCTTAAGACCGCCCCTTATCTTCCCCTAGCCAACGGTTGGTTTAGTGGTTAATGGGATTCCTCAGAAAGTGGGGAGACCAGCCAGACGGTCACAGCCACTGTTCCTCTGACCATACACAAGCCCACCGGTCTCTCTCATCTCTCTGGGGCTCTCACATGTAGCTGCTGTATGACCCTAATGGAACTCAGTTGGCACAGAGCTGGTCTAGCATGCACCAAGACCCCGCCATGTTCAATTGTAAAAGCAAGGCACAGCGGCTCATGTCGGCAATCCCATTGCTTCAGAGGTAGAAGCAGGATGATCAGGAGTTTGAAGTCATCCTCACTAGTTTGACCCAAACCTGAGCTACATGAGAACTTTTCTAAAACATAAAGAAGCAAGGGCTGACATTGTCTCCCTTGCTTCACTCTGATATTCTATATGACAGGAGGAAGGGTGGAAGTACAAACTTCAGCATTGGGCAGATGAGTCCCCTCTTAGCTGCGTCACTCTAGGACAGGTATTTAGCCTCTTTGAGACTTTATTTATTTATTTATTTTTGGTTTTTCAAGACAGGGTTTCTCTGTGTAGCCTTGGCTGTCCTGGAACTCACTCTGTAGACCAGGCTGGCCTTGAACTCAGAAATCTGCCTGCCTCTGCCTCCCAAGTGCTGGGATCAAAGGTGTGCGCCACCACTGCCTGGCGAGACTTTATTTTTTATAATGGGGATAAAAATACATATCTCCTAAAACTGTTAAGGCTTATGAAAGAGAAGGATCTTGTGCTGGGCATGTAGAAGGTTCTCTGTAGCCCTCCTTGCTTCCACAGGCTGAGCTAATTGGATGGCTCGCTATCGAATCGATTGGATTACTACGTTCAGGTCTTCATGAGGAATGAAGGCCCAGGCAGCAACTGCTGAAGCTCGTTCCCCAGCCTGGAGCTGACACTCTACCTGAGCACCCAAGCTTTGCTTTTTTTCTCTGGCCACTCATTAAAGGAACAAGTGCCTAGACAGGAGTGGGCAGGGCCGGACAAGGGCAGGGATTGGCTTTGGGCTAATTTCATCGGTTTTTAAATCCCTTTACTGAGATGAATTAGTGATTCCGCTGCTCCGCCAATTGAGCGCTTGTGTGCCAGGCTCTGTGCCAGGCACTCTCCATCACCTTCTTAGTGGCCTCAACAGCCCCCGAAGCAGGTACTGTTATCCTCGAGATCTAGGTAGCTTGGGAGTGACTTAGTCACGCAGACAGGGCAGCAAGAGTTGCTGGTACTCATGCAAGGCTTTCTGGTACTTAAGCACTAGGCCTTAACTCTGCCATCATTCCTTTGATAATAATGCTGAGGAGGCTACACTTAGGGCACTCACACTTCCCGACGTTGACAGAGACTTCTGCCCACTCCTCAGAAGACATTCCAAAGTCCAGCTGGCCACTGTGCCAACACGTGCCCTTTCCCTGCGCGAGGAGCCATGGGTGGATCTAACAGACTATCCCCTAAAGGCAGCACCTCTGACCAAAGACGCCTACTCCCCCACCCTCTATTGCTTGACTTGGCTCCATCTGGAGAAATAAGTCCATCCCTGGGCAAAGCCAGGAAACTGGGGGAGAGAGAGGAGAGAGTCGGGGCCCAGGATTTACTAAGAGCAGAAACACTGGAGAATGAAAGTCCCGGGGTCGCAAGAGTCCCTCCGTGCTCTTTGACCTAAACATCTTGCTTTATAATTAAATAAAGGCTTGAGGTTTAGGACGGCGTAGCTCAAAGGTAGCACCCTTACATGGCATGTGAGAGGACCTGAGTTTGGTTCCCAGGGCTGAAAACAGTTCTGTTTGACCTCAGTCTCCAGAAGTCACAGATGCAAGTCAGCCATTGGGCCCAGAGCCGGGAGATAGAAGAGAAGAGCAAAGTCAGACTTCAGAGTGGATGCTTAGGGTCCGGGGTAGGGGAGGTCACAAAAGCGTCAAGACCTTGACTGAGTTTCACTTCTCTGTTTCCTGTCCTGGTGTCACCAGTCCCTCAAAGGACAGGTCCCCGTACCTGTATTGATATTTATTCATCTTTTATCAAAGCTATAAAAGAAGTAACCATCTTGCCCATGGGGTAAGAATTCCTGAGCCCCTTGGTAAAGCTGTGAACATGGGCCCCAGGGCTGGATGGCAGGGACAGAGACAGTGTCCCACTCTTCCACTGTGTCTCCCTACATTCCTGTCCCTGCTCTTAGGAGTTGGGCCATTCTGATCAATCAGCTCGGCTTTCTCTTCTCGAGTGCTTAGAGAGACAAACATCACCCTGGTCTTTCTCCCTCCTTCCCAGCACAGGATAGAGATGAAGGAAGAGAATGCTGAGATGGGGATGGCATCAGCTCAACAATGAATTCTTCAAGGACACCTCTCAGCCTCAGCTCCCTTTTCCTATTCAACTTTGAAAGGCCATGTCTCTCCAACACATCCAACTTCTGCTTACAAGGGCAGAGGTTCACACTGTCAGTTTAACACATAGTCACCTATTCTGAAGCATCCGGTCCCCTGCCAGTAAGAACCACTCTTCTAAAAAAGAAGGGTTCAAATGATGGAAGTTGGGGCCCCGCCCTCCCTCCCCACCCTACTTTCCTCCAGGGTGTGTCACTCACATCCACAGACATCTCTCTCTGGATAAGTTTCTTGCTCTCCTTTTCACAGAAGTTGAGCATGGCTTCCCGGTTGAATGAGCCCGAGGGCTGTTTGTCCGTTTGATTCCTCTGCCTCAGCCCCACGGGGATGCTCCCGTCTGGGTCCACCACATCCAGTTCTTTCTCCAGCTCCTCCATCTCTTCAGGGGACAGGGTGGACAGCAGGCTGTCGATGTCGGGGTCTTCACTCACCTGCCGCCGGTACTTAGCTACCTTGGACATCTTGGCCAAGTGAGAAGCTGCTCCTACCGAGTGTGGTGGGCTTGCTGGTGGTAGGCAGGGAAGGGACGGGGAGCCCTAGTCTGGTTGGAATTGAGTGGGCTTGAGTGCAAAGCCCCAGTTAGGTGAGCACCGCAGCTCCTTGGGCCCTGCTGTACTACAGGTGCTCCGGGGGACACAGCAGCCTCCCTGCAGCCCAAGGCTAGTGGACCCTGCTTGGTCTAACTAGCAACCAATAAAACCTGACAGCTGCCCTGCCAGAGAGGAGAAGCCAATCCCCAAGCTAGGGGGCGGGCCTGCCTCACGGTCAGAGCTGTTTGAAACTTGAGGACATTCCAGGGAATCTTGGAGCGCTGCGTGACCAAATTTAGTACAGAGCAGTTTAGCCTTTTAAAGACAAGGGGGCCACGCAATGAGAAAAAGAGAGAAAAATGCAAAGGCTGGCAGAAGCCACGGGATACTGCAAGCCAGGGAAGCAGGGACCGGGCGGTGAGGTTCACTAACTCGCCAGCCTGAAGCAAGCTCTGTTTAAGAGTGCATTTTCTGTCACTGGGTGGTCACAGCCACCTTTCTACTGTATTTGGTAATGTTTAGGGGAGGGCGGGGGACTCCCCGGAGTTTACAATCCCCAAAAGACACAGATTCAAGATGAGGGGCAGCTCTCATAGGCGACCCACCGGTATCATTCTTGAGAACCTAAAAGCGGAGCATCAGTTGCCCTAAGGCACGCTCACCACCTCTCAAGAGAATAAGAGAATGGGTGACTGACGGGGTGCGGGTGGGGGAAGGGGAGTTGGTGGCATCCTCGCTGTGCATACAAACGGAAAATGTGAAGGTGTGTGAGGAAGAGGTGGGATCTGCAGGAAGGAGAAAACTCTCAAAGGGTCTCAAGTTTCCAAGGCCGGGAGGCTCTTGGGAAGAGGCCTGTAAACTTCCTAGGTTCCCTTCTCTGCAGGGGCATCTGGAGACAACCTTCTCTGGGTGCACAGCGGAGGAGCCAGCAGGCACCAGCCAGGTACAAATCTAGAGCACAATTTAGCGTGCCTTAAGGGAAATGCAGTTCGGGGCCTCTGGGGGATACGGTTGCAACAGGTCTGGCTTCTTTCATAGAAGGGCTTTCCACTACTCATCCATCATGCTGCTTGTGCAAGGCTCAGAGACATTCAATCTCCTGCCCCCCTCCTCCCTGCCACAAAATCCCTTCTAGAAGCTCCGGTGTAACCCATCAGGGTGGATGCTTCGATCTTTCCTGGCATCTCTCCATCCTAAGCCAGAGAGAGCCAGTCACTTGATCAGCATTTGCTGAGTCCAAAGATCATCTAGGACTAAGACTTAGCCGTGGCATTTAATGCCCGCTAGCTCGGCTTTAGTTGAAGGCCGAGAGAGGGGCTGGTGCTGCCTGGTGGGACTGGAAGGCAGAAACGAGGCAGACAAAACCCCAAAGGGTGAGTGGAGGAGGGGCTGGAGGACCCTGGCAGTTGTATTCTGGTCACATGCCCATCAGTTCATAGCATTTGACTCGCTCTGCCAAAAGAGCAGATGATGCAACTAAAGATAACGTCTAGTGTGAACCTGTCATTGTGGAGCCCACAGTCAGTAACAATAACTGCAGTGTCTGACGAGGAAATGTCTCCCACAGCTACACATAGCTATTCTTGATCTATGCTAGAGCTAGTAGCTCTATTTGGGATGTTCTAGAAACTTCAGGACGTAGAGCTTAGCTGGAGGAAGTGGATCGCCAGGGGTACGTTTTTAAAAGTTCTACCTGGCTGGGCAGTGGTGGCACACGCCTTTAATCCCAGCACCTGGGAGGCAGAGGCAGGTGGATTTCTGAGTTCGAGGCCAGCCTGGTCTACAGAGTGAGCTCCAGGACAGCCAGCGCTACACAGAGAAACCCTGTCTCAGAAAAACCAAAAAATAAAAAAATAAAAAAATAAAAAAATAAAAAAGTTCTACCTGGTTGCAGATCCCTTGCCCTCTTTCTTCTTCCTGGTTGTTATGAAGGGAGCAGCTCCTGACAGGTGTTCCCACTGCCACTGCGCTCTGCCTCACCGCAAGCTCCAAAGCAAAGAAGCCAGAAACAGTTGTCTGGAATCCCCAGAACTGTGAGACAACATAGTATCTCCTTCCTTTGAGTCTGTATGTCACATGATGTAAAAGCGAAACACCATGACTGCTATTAAACAGCTGACTTCAGAGAATCCATTAAATTGTTAAGAGTTTGCAAAATATTTTGAAAGAGATGTGTAGAAGCCGAGTGTGGCAGCACACACCTTTAATCCCAGCATTCAGGGGGCAGAGGCAGGTGGATCTCTGAGCGGGAGGCCAGCCTGGTCTACAGAGAGTTCCAAGGCAGCCCAACGACAGGGTCTACAGTGGCAGCCAGAGCTACACAGAGAAACCCTGTCTCAGAACGGGGTGTGTGCACAGGGGTATGAGGAAATACAACAGAAGAGTACATAACAACACATGAGGTAAGACCTTATGCTCTTTAGGCCAAAAGCCCCGCATGAGGGCCTGTTACTGTCACCCACTGACCACATGACCCTGAGGAACTCCCTTCTCCTTGAACAGAGGCTTCTCTACCTGTACAATAAGAACAGCAGCAGCCTGTGTTGCTTCCTGTCCCATGGTCAAACCCCCCCCAATTGCACAACCGGCTGCAGGGAGAAAGGTTTACTCTGACTCAGGGCTTCAGGGGGTCTTAACCCAGCATGGCAGGGGTTGTGGTGGCATGTGGCAGGCTTTCCTCTGACCTTCACTCTTTCTGAGGTAGGTTTGTGTGCCTCCACCATAATAAATAAATGCGATTTTGAAAACTTCAAGATGTATCAATTAATGGCACTCTTACAAATTCTATTATAAAGCAAAGTAAGGTGGTGAGGTGACCATTACAAAAAGACCTTTACCTGAAACACGGTGAGGTGAGCGAGCACAGCATTCACTAGCAGTTGCTACAGCTACTTATATTGGCCTTCCTTTTAAAAAATATTTTTTATCTTATGTACATGAGTAGTTTGTCTGGATTGGGTATGTGCATGCCTGCGCTGGGGCACTGGGACTAGAGTTGCAGGGTTTTGAGCTGCCTTGGGTGCTGGAAACTGAACTGACCTGCATCCTCTGGAAGGTGGCCAGTGCCTTTCACCTCTGAACCACTGCCCCAGCTCCATATTTGCACCTTTCTTTTAAATGATGGGGCTAGAACCAAGCCTGAACCCAGGATTTTGCATCTACTAGGCAAGCTTTCTATCACTAAATACACACGCAGACCATTTTGGGGGGTAGGGGAGGGTGGTTTTTTCTTGTTTGCCTGATTGTTTTTGAGACAAAGTAGCACTATGTAGCCTTGCGGGGGGGTGGGGTGAGGAGGGACATGACACACTCCCTCCTAGACTAGGCTGGCCTAAAAATTCCTAGAGATCCACCTGCTTCTGCCTCCTGAGTGTGCACAACCATATTTGGTGACCATTATTTATCTTTTTTTAAAGATTTATTTATTTATTTTATGTGAATGAGTACACTGTAGCTGTACAGATGACTGTGAGCCATCTCGTGGCTGCTGGGAATTGAACTCAGGACAGCCCTACTCGCTCTGGCCCTATCTTTTTTTTTTTCTTAAAGGGTCTCACTATATAGCTCTGGCTAGCCTGTAACTATGTAGACCAGGCTAGCCTTGAACTCACAGAGATCCTTCTGCCTCTGCCTCTGAGATGCTTGGATTAAAGGGGAGTGCGTCTCTAATGACTTTTTTTTAATTACTTTTTTCTTCCTAATAGATTTGTTTTTACTTATGTGTATTATTATACATGTTTGCATGTGTGTGAACTGCTGCTCATATTGGTCAGGGGTGTTAGACCCACTGGATCTGAAGTTCTAGGTGGTTGTGAGCCATCCATGAACATGGGTGCTGAGAACAAGATTCATGTCCTCTGACGGAGCAACACAAGCTCTTAACCACTGATCTACCTCTCAAGCCCTCTCTCTACTTTTTATTCTGAAGTTGATCTCACTAAGTTGCCTAGACTGGCCTCGATTCACTCTATGGCTCAGGCAGCCTGTGAGTTTGTGATCCTTCTTGCCTTCAACTTCAAGACTACAACCCCAGGTGTAACCCTCCTGCTTGACCCTGCCTGCCTCTCATAACCACACCTCTCTGCCCACCTCCTGCTATTTGCCACGCCTCACTCCTGGTTCCAGTTACATCGGAAGTCCTGCCTCCAGAGGCCGAATAAGGAGCTGCTGATTGGGCCAGCATGCTGACGAACTTGGGGGAGGGGTTTTGCCTCACCTATTCTACCTGTTGGCTGGTAACAAAGAGATTATTATTAAATCCAAGATGGCTGAGTGATCACACTTGAGTGCTGTCTAATTTTGAACCTTCCACGTGGATTAAGGTAACATAAACATGGCTAGCCAATTTCCTCCTGACTCCATATTCCAGATAACCCGTTCTTACTGTTACCGCTGGCCGGCAACACCCAGGCCTGTGTTACTTACTATCTTTGTTCTGGGTTCTTCTATCTCTAGCCTATTCTTCTGTTCTCTTTCCTCCAGCAGCAGCTAACTTAAAGAAAAGCATTCATAGTCCCTCTTACCTGATTCTCATTCGTTCATTCAAACATTCATTTAGGTGCTTTATTGGGTATTAAGTAAAGAGAGATACAGAGGCAAGTATAAAATTGTTCTTCTCTTCAAAATCTACCATTTAATGGTGTTTGTGAAATTCTACTGTAAGGAAAACAAAGAGGCAAATGGACTCTTGGGAGACAGCTGAAGACACATTAAGTGCATGGAGAAGAGGCAGTGGGTTCCTTCCGGGGCCCAGCAAAGACTCAGAAGGGCTGGAGTCCACGGTTAGCTAAACTTATGGGTAGACATGGTATTCCTTGTTCCTTGCTCCTACTATGCTCCTATCTCTCTCCCTCCCTCTCTCCAGCTCTCCTTTTTTCTTTTCCCTTTTTCTTTTTCCTTATTTGAGACCAGGTCTCATTATGCAGCGGTAGAACTGGAGCTTGCTACGTGGTCATGGATGACCTGGAGCTCAGAGAGAGCTCCTACCGGTCAAGTGCTGGGATTAAAGGTGTGCCTGCCCAAGTCTCTTGCTCCCCCTGACATTCCCTCAGGTCAGTTTTCATTCTTACTGTTACCTAGAAGAGCAACTTTTGGGTCCCCAGACTCAGAAGCCCCCCAGCAGCCCTCAACCTGCCCCTCTAGAATCTGAAAGAGCCCCCTTTCCAGCTTCCTGGGACTGTGACCAAAATGTTTGCTATTCCCTGAAGAGGCCAGGCCTGATGCAAATAACACCCTTCACCTCCAGGGTCAGCCTTGGCCCACTGATTTTAGTGACCATGTCTTTTGAGTCCTGACTTTGCTCTAGGAATACACTAAAGTATATATATTCATTCTAAATCTATAGTTTCCAGATCCAAATAACAGGACTTAACGGCATCCTGACCAAAGGTGGGTCTGCACCAAACCCCGAAACTTCTCTGCCTCCGGTTCCACAGCTTCAAACCAGGGTTCAAATAAAATCTTTGGATCCCTGAAAACTGCTCATGGATTGGGAATATCTTCTTGAAAGATGCTTTACCTGTGGCCAGAGGACGCTGGAACCCATAGATGCATAATATGTAGCCTCCTTCAGTCTCTGTAGTCAAGGACCACTATAAGATACAATAGTTGTTCAAGCTCAGAATCTACTTCTAGCTAAAACAAATTCATTCAGGGATCAGAGCATTCTGGCTTGGCTGAGGTCTCAGAAGGTGAGCATTGCTGTGAAGAGAAGGGGGGAGGGGGAGAGGGAAAGAGGGAGAGAGGGGGGAAGAGGGGAGAAAGGGAAAGGGGAGGGGGAGGGAGAGGGGGAGGGAGGTAAGGGAGAGGCTTCAAGCTCTGGTCAAAAGTGTGGAGAGATCAAGGGACACTAACTATTTAGAACCAATTTAACCAATACTTTAATGTCTTTTTAAAAATTAATTTTTTATTGAGGGCCATGATGAAAATATTATAATATATATTATTATTATTACCATCATTATAGCAATGATGAAAAATTATGTATTTGTTGAGCCCAATAACCATAAGAATTGTTATCTAGGTGGTGGTGGCACACACCTTTAATCCCAGCATTCAGGAGGCAGAGGCGGTGGATCTTTGTGAGTTTGAGGCCAGACTGGTCTACACAGCAAGTTCCAGGAGAGAAAGGTCTCATTATGTAGCCATGGTCTGCCTGACACTTGCTAGCCAGGCTGACTTTAAACTCAGAAATCCATGTGAGTTCAAGGCTAGCCTGGTCTACAGAGTGAGTTCAGGACAGCCATGGCTACACAGAGAAACCTTGTCTTGAAAAACAAAACAACAAACACAAAAGAAAACAACAACAATAACAAATCCAACAACAATAGCACACAGGGCTGGGAGATGGCTCAGTTGAGAAGAGCACTGGCTTCTCTTCCAGAAGATCCAGGTTCAATTCCCAGCAATTACAGGGCAGCTCGTAACTGTCTGTAACTCCAGTTCCAGGGGATCCAACACCCTCACACAGGCAAAACTGCAATGTACATGAAATAAAAATAAAACATTAAAAAAGAAAACAAACGAACAAAAAACCCTCAGAGATCCACCTGCCTCTGCCTCTCTAGTGCTGATATTAAAGACGTACACCACCACGTGGGCCCTTAAGTGGCTCTTGAAGAGGGTGGATGACCCCAGGATGGTCACTTTCTCATGAATACAGAGTAGCAGTGTAGTGTGGCAGACTCCAGGCTCTGGAGTCAAATGACACTGGGCTCAAATCTGAGACATGGAACCTGTGTAACTTGTTCAACCTCTCTGAGCCTTGGAAATGGAAAATGTCGGGGCTAAGAGTATTTACTTTTTTCCTTTAGGGGAAAAAAACCCTAGCTCACAGTTGTGGAGCGAGGGGATGTTTCCTTGTTTGTTCATGTGGTATTAAGAAGTGAATTCAGGGCTTTGTGTATGGGAGGCAAGGGCTTTTGTACTGAGACATATCTCCAGTCCCTTTCCTCCTCCTCCTCTTCCTCCTCCTCCTCCTCCTCCTCCTCTCCTCCTCCTCCTTTCTTCCTCCTCTCCTTCTCCTCCTCCTCCTCCTTTTCCTCCTTCTTCTTCTTCTTCTTTTCCTCCTCCTCTTCTTCCTCCATCACCATCATCTCATCATCGTTTTTGAAAAACTACTTATTCATTTGTTTGTGTGTATGAGTATGTATGCAGATGCTTGCACATGTGTGGACCTCAGAACTTGTAGGACTCAGTTCTCTCCTTCCACCATGTGGGTTCTGGGGGTCAAACTCAGGTTGTCAGACTTGGCTGCAAGAGCCTTTCCTCTTTGAGTCATCTTGCGGACCCGATTTTGGGTGTGTCTGCATGAGTTTACCTGTACTATATGTATGTAGGTGCCTAAGGAGGCCAGAGGTCACTGGACCTCTTGGAGCTATTTGTTTGTTTGTTTGTTTGTTTTGAGATAGGGTCTTCCTATGTAGCCTGGCATTCAATATGTAGACCAGGCTGGCCTCCTGCTCATAGTGAATCCACTTGCTTCTGGCTTTCAAGTGCTGGGATTAAAAGCAGGCAGCACCATGCCTGGTCACTTTAACTTTTTTTTTTTTTTAGATTTATTTATTATTATATTTAAGTACACTGTAGCTGTCTTCAGATGCACCAGAAGAGGGTGTCAGATCTCATTATGGATTGTTGTGAGTCACCATATGGTTGTTGGGAATTGAACTCAGGACCTTCAGGAGAGCAGTCAGTACCATCTCTCCAGCCTCCCACTTTTAAAATTTTAAGACAAGGTCTTACTAAGTTGCTTAGGCCATTCTTGAACCTGGGATCCTCTGGACTCAGACTCTCAGGTTGCTGGGATCAGCATGGCATTGAGCGTGTTAAGTAAAATAATGGATGCAAAATATAATAGCATCAACATATGGGAAGCATTTAATAACACTTTCTATTCATAGAGCGTATATTCATTTATCTGAGTGTGACATATATGAACACCGTGCAGTCTTTTCTTTTGAATTGAAGCATTACCTCTCAGAGAAGAGAGACTTACAAGACTCAAGAAGAAAGCCAGGAGTAGTAGCCAGGCCTTTGATCCCACCAGAGGCAGATGCAAACACTTGGTTATCTTCAGATACAAGTTAGTGTGCTAGGCCTGGAACTAAGGATGGAGAAAGAGGGATTCTTCCTGGTCCTCCTCACTGCTTAGTCATTTAATCTAGTTAATTCCTTTTCAGATGGGAGTTTACATTTGTGGCTCTCCTGGTTCTTAGGCCTTTGTCTTCTGATAGAATTACAATACCAGCTTTCTAGGGTCTCCATTTGGCAGATATATAGACGGTGGGCCTTCCTAGTCTCTGTAATCACATGTGGCAAGTCCACAATTCCATCTATCTATCTATCTATCTATCTATCTATCTATCTATCTATCTATCTACCTATCATCTACCCACCTACTTAGGTAAGCATAAATAATCTACTTATCTATCTACATACCTACCTACTATTAGTTCTGTATTTCTGCAGAACCTGATTATTGCTAGTGATCAGGTCAAAAGAACCAAGCACACAAAGATAGATGCATAACTAATATTAACTCCCAAGTAGAGAAGAATAGTCACAAGCAAAGGGCAGAGCACTCATTCTTACTTGGGAATCTATTCAGATGCCAAACGACAGGCAGAAGAGTACCCAGTGCATATGGAGTAAAAGCTGGGATAACACAGACTCTTGCCAACAAGGAAGCAGAGAGAGCTTCCAAGAGTGAGCTGATGCTACTGCACCATGAGCTAGGAGGCAAACACACACAGATCCTGTAAGAATATGGTCAGGGCTCAGGGTATTTCTGGGTCCTCATGAGGTCAATACCCAATAGTACAAACCTCTAGGTATTGAACTATTCCTGCCCAATAGGTCTGGAACATGGACGAAACATCAAATCTTTGCTCTCTGAGCTCTTCCTTCTATGTTGCATGCTGTCCCTCCCTCCCACATTCTCTATTCGGTTTGTACAATTAATTAGATTTAACTACTCTTGATTATAGCCACACAGAAAAAAATATATACATAAATACATACATACATACATATATATACATACACATACATACATGAACACACACACACATACACACACATACACACATAAAGCTTATTTGATGGGTGCTATATGATAAAAACTCCTGTCCTCAAAATTTTGAAGCATCCTGAGCCATCTCTCCAGTCCTGTCTGTTTGTTTGTTTGTTTGAGGCTAACCTAAGCTCAAATATTAAAGCACTTCAAGTATCAGATTTCATTAAAATGTTCACATTTTGTGTATATACTTGGTTACCATGACAACATAAAATGTGGAGGTCATAGGACGTAGAAGCGGGTTCCTTCCTTCCACCATGTGGAAGGATTGAACTCGGGTCAGCAGACTGCAGACCTTTACTCAGCCATTTAGCCAGATCTTTTGTTTTGTTTTGTTTTTCCAGACAGGGTTTCTCTGTGTAGCCCAGGCTGTCCTAGAACTCACTCTGTAGACCAGGCTGGCCTCAAACTCAGAAATCCGCCTGCCTCTGCCTCCCAAGTGCTGGAATTAAAGGCGTGTGCCATCACTGCCCGGCGCCAGATCTTGTTTTGTTGTTTTGTTCTCTTCCTTTTTTTCTTCCCCCCTCTCTCCTCCCCTCCCTCCCTCTCTCTCTCTTTCCCTTTCTTTTTTCTTTTTCCTTTTGCCCAGGATGGCCTGGAATTTGCTCTGTAAGTGGGGATGAGCTTGAATTTGGGATCCTCTTGTCTCCCCCTCTCTGCTGGGATTACAGGTGTGCCTCATACCCGGCTTCAGATGACTACTTTAGAGACATTTCGTTGCTATTCTGTAGCTCTATGGCTGGTTGAGTTTATTTCCAAAAGTCTGGAAAACAGCTCATTTGTCATTGCACTCTATTATTACATTGGCTTTCCCATAAAATAAGTATTTATATTTAAAATAATAAAAAAAATGGGCATTTTGTCTGAATTATGTCTGTGTATCATAAGTGGGCCTGGTGCTTGTGGAGGCCAGAAGAGGGTGTTAGATCCCCTGGAATTGGAGCTACAGACAATTGTGAGTTGCCATATTTGTGCTGGGGATTGAACCCCAGTCCATTAGTAGAGCAGTCAGTGCTCTCAACTGCTATGCCATATCTCTAGCCTCAAATATCTAGTTTGTTTTTGTTTTTTTGTTTTTAAGGCAGAATGGATAGGAACTCCCTTCACAGCTGGCACATGACTGAGTTTTTCCTGATAGTAGATAAAATAGGCTGATGGAATGTCATATACTTCTAGCCTTTTCTTCCTTAACGAAGGGGGTCTCAGGTTTCTCAGGCTGGATTGAACTCTACATACAGTTGAGGATATGACACCGAACCGCTGCCTTCACTATGTGCCACCATACCACATATATGATGCCCAGATCTGACTGCTACACAAACCTTTACCAATTTAAGTATGACTCTAGCCCTATTTTTAATCTCTTTTCTCTGGGCTAAACATATCTCATGCTTTCTGGGTAGCCTAGGTGGGGAGGCATGGAAAAGAATCCGGCATCAATAACCCCTAAAATCAATGGTCTCAAATTGGCCCCTGAAATGGTCCAAGTGGCTCTATAACATGAACATTTATTTTCGGGCTGGTAAGTTGGCTCAATGAGTAGCGTGCTCGTTGTCAATCCTGACAACTCTAATTCTCTAGGTTCTCCTCAGACCTCCATGCACCCTCCAGATCCCGTACATAAATAAATGTAATAAAAAGAATTTTTGTTTAAAAAGTTATTAATTGCATTCCAGACATTATAACTATACAGTCCTGCTCTACAAGAGCTACATACATTTATTAAAGATTCACTGTTCACGGCAAATTAAGGAGCACTA
The DNA here is from genome assembly GCF_008632895.1 of Mastomys coucha. Lineage (NCBI taxonomy): Eukaryota > Metazoa > Chordata > Mammalia > Rodentia > Muridae > Mastomys > Mastomys coucha. Next base: position 31,927,983 of record NW_022196891.1, on the reverse strand, counting down.
TTAATAAATACCTGACAGCAAAAGTATTGTTTAAAAAATAGCGGCTGGGCAGTGGTGACACACACCTTTGATCCCAGCACTCGGGAGGCACAGACTGGCTGACCTGCCCTGAGTTCGAAGCCAGCCTGATCTACATAAGCGAGTTCCAAGACAGAGAAGCTCTGTCCGAAAAA
>NW_022196891.1:31863702-31927700 GCF_008632895.1 Mastomys coucha | reverse complement strand
AAAAAGGACAATCAATGTTTATCCCAGGCCACGGGGCTGACCTGAACAAGTCACTCAGTACTGAGAATCCTCGAGCCTTCCCGGCCTGGCAGGGGAACCTGCACGCTTTGGGGTCTACACGGAGAGCGATTGCTATTGGCTGCTGCGGGAACGGATGACCCAATCCTCGCCCATCAGCTCGCCTCCGCAAGGGATCACTTCCGTCTCGGGGATCAATTTCCGCCCAGCGCGCCCCAGACTCTCGCGCGGGTTGGAGCCAAGATGGAGGAGTACGCGAGAGAGCCGTGGTGAGCTGCCGCCGCCGCCGCCCTATCCCTTACTTACCTCCTCGGTCCGCGGTGGTCGGAGTCCGAGGTGCAAGCGGAGCTCCGCGCGGCTCGGCGCCGAGAGCTGGGCGGCTGTGGGTGGCGTGGATGAGCATGGCCAAGGTGGCTTTTTAGCGCAGTGTGCCGAGACCCAGCACCCCTGTGACCTTGTGGTGCACTGGGAGGAGGTCCGGTGCTGGGTTTGGTGGAGCTTTGGAACCTCCTCCCTGTGGCAGGTGCTGTCGACTCTGTGCGGGGACAGAAAGGATCCCCTCTGCCTGCTGAGGTGACCTTGAACACGTCCCTGGGCCTCGCTCTGCTCAGTTCTTGCCCGGACGAAGGGAATGTAGGTCTCCGAGTGCCATACTCGAGCCCTCATGTGTATGATAACCAGTGTCCCCGTGATGAGGCGTTTCAGATGAGTAGACCACAGATTTACTGGATGGTCTGGATGAGCTCCTTGTAGGTTGGAGCGACCTTTCCTACGTGGAATTCCCGGAGAAGGGAGATAAATCAGTATGTGGAAAATAGGAAGAGATGATGAGCTCATCGTGTGTTGTCAGAAAAGCCATAAACAGAAATAAATTCATTCATTAAGCGTTTATTAAGTAAGGGCACTGTGCTTGGCTCAAGGAGTAAACACGAGCAAACCAGGCATAGCTCTTTGCAGGAAATTAATGTAATAACCGTTGAGACGCAACAGTTGTTTGAATAAAGCCTCAGGGACCACAAGCTAATAGATCTTGATATTTAGGTTATTCTGGGCTTGTTTTTGTTTGTAACGAGAGTCAGGGTAATATCCGTAAGTGGTGTCTCTGCCCAGAATTGTAAATTATAATTTGGTGGCACCCAACAAAAGTATGTTTCAACCTTCTGTCCTCAAAGACAGAAGGTTGTATATATATTGAGGTTGGATATGCAGGGTTTAGCTGGACTGTAAATTGGATACCACAAAATGACACATTGGAAAGAGGGGTAATTTTGTTACATTTGAGTCCTGTCCACCCCACCCCGGGTCAGGTGGCACAGGCCTGTAGCCAGGCCTCATGAGGTAGAAACGGGAGAACCAGCAAGTTTTAAGGACAGCCTGGGCTACATAGCAAGTTCTAGACCAGCCAAGGATAGACCTTGTGTCAGACATATTTTCAGCAGAGTGCAGTGTACATGCTGGTAGTCTTAGCACTTAGGTTCCAGGCAAGTCAAGTGCAGAGGAGATAAGTCATAGTCAAGTTAAAAGATGATGAGTTCTAAAGGGAAATTAGTCATGATTCAGATTCTAGTGACCAGTAATGGTAAGTTTTAAAAGCATACTTCGTCAGGCAGTGGTGGTGTACACCTTTAGTCCCAGCATTTGGGAGGCAGAGGCAGATGGATTTCTGAGTTCGAGGCCAGCCTGGTCTACAGACTGAGTTCCAGGACAGCCAAGACTATACAGAGAAACCCTATCTCAAAGAAAAACAAACAAACAAAAAACAAAACAAAAGCATACTGTTGTTATATCGATGGTTCAGGGGCCGGCTCACTATAATGCTTGTCTTTTGTAGGGAGGGACCATAGATTGGGACCTAGGCTGGTCTCTGCCTCTTGAGCCTCTGCCTCTTTCTCCCAAGTGCGTATCTCTTGAGACTGTCTGACACACTGAGAAATTTCTTCTACATCTAACGAGTATACTACTTACAAACTACCTTTTGTTGTTGTTGCTAACTTTAGACATCCTTGTGAAATTGTTTATAAGCCCAAGTAAACCTCTCTGTGCTTGCCCAAGTAGCGTGTGTGTGGGAACGGGGATCCAGGAGTGGGTGAAGGAGTCACTAACCTGGGGAAACAGACTCCAGAGACCAGCATGGAGGTGCAGCTCTACTGTTCTGCACTGCAGCAAGGGTTTTTATACAGCCTTTGGACTAATGGGAAGTCCACAGGAGCTCTGGAGTAGCCATCCAACCCATTGTCACTACGAGGAGGTGCCAGGCTGCCGGAGCCTGAGGGGACGTCTGTAAAGACTGGGAGCAGCCACTGCCTTGTTTCAGGCCCATTCCCATTCCTAGTTTGCTAGGGTCTTTTATTTTGTGTCACATGCTATGTCAGTGGATACTTGTACCCCAGATCGGTGAAGCCTCCCTCACGTCCTCCGCCCCATCCAGAGGCTACAGCCTCTATACACATGAACACTATAGAAACAAGTCTAAATGTTTGTTTCACAGAATTCATTTAGGTTTGGAACATGGTGGATGATGTGTGCCAGCATGGACTAGACTCCCGGCTTCTTATTTGGAAGAAATGGTGGTGGGGAATTACAACCCTGTTGAGAGTTGCTTGGAACAGACTTTACCCTGTACCGTGTGTGTGTGTGTGTGTGTGTGTGTGTGTGTGTGTGTGTGTGTGTGTGCGCGTGTGCGCGCGCGCGCGCGTGTGCACAGGCTTTCTGTGGTAACAAAAGAGAAGCTTACATAAATCCTTACAGAAATTCAGTTGACTTAACAAAGCTGGAGATGCTGTGTGTGTCAGGTCCTGGATTCTATAGACTTACTAGCCAGATCCCTAGTGAGTGAGTGGCTTAACTCTTCTGGTCAGGTTACTCAGATTTCTAAGTATCGGCTAAGTTAGGGGGCTGCGTTTGGATGTTGGGTTTACAAATTTAACTTCTAATTGTCAAATATTATTCTAGTGTGTTAAGTGGATGGGATGCAAACTGAAGCCTAAAATGCTATTTTGAATTTAGTTACCCTGAAAAGCCTTCAGACTTTTAAAAAAGTATCTGCAGCGAGTGACTCTTCATTGGGTCCCAGCTTTAGCCAGGATCATGCCCTGACTTCTAGAAGCTAAATCAATATTGTTGCTTATAGTTCTTTTCTTTTGCTTCGTTTCTATTTTTTTGCTTTTTATAGTGCACCTCTTGGGACAGACCTAAGTTACTGTGAATGACTAAAGTGCTGGGTGTGCACTGTCATGCCAACACTCTGGGGGATGAAGCAGCAGCAGGAGGCAGGCAGTTCAGCAAGACATGGCTCACACCATGCTGCCGTTCTTTTAAAAAAAGGACACGACTGTTAAAGCCTTCTAGCTTTGGAGACTTGAGTAGCTGTGGCTGAGTTTAGTACCCTTGCCCCTGTTTTACAAGCTAAAGTATATTGGTTGCCGTGGGCTCAACATTGGAACCTGTTGCATCCTTTCATACATTAAGTGAAAAAAGTTCTGTGGTTAATGAATAAGAAGTAAGGTTATCTTTTCTTCCTTCCTGGGTTTAGCCCCTGGCGAATTGTGGATGACTGTGGCGGTGCCTTCACCATGGGCACCATAGGTGGCGGCATCTTCCAGGCCTTCAAAGGTTTTCGAAATTCTCCAGTGGTGAGTGAGTGATTGGTCTTATTTCATAGTCACCAGAAGCCAGGGCTGGTTGATATTATTGATGGTCACATCAGTAGATTAGAAATAGATTACACTTACAGTCTATAATATATTTATATTGTTATTACTATTATTTGTATGTGTGGGGGTGTTTTGCTATGCAATATTTGGTGCCTGGTGCCCATAGATCAGATAGATCCCCTGGAACTGGAGTTACATACAGTTGTGAGCTGCCATGTGAATGCCAGGAATTGAACCTGGGAGAACAGTAAATGCTCTTAACCTCTGAGCGATCTCTCCAGCCCTTTTTTTTTTGTTTTTGTTTTTTTAAATATTTATTTTATGTGTATGAGTACAGTGTATTTGTACAGATGGCCGTGAGCTATCATGTATGTGGCTGCTGGGAATTGAACTCAGGACCTCTGCCGGCCCTGCTCGCTCTGGCCCCACTTGCTCCTGCGTAATTCACTGTAGCTGACTTCAGACACACTGGAAAAGGGTGTCAGTTCTCATTACAGGTGGTTGTGAGCCACCATTTGGTTGCTGGGATCTGAATTCAGGACCTTCCAAAGAGCAGTCAATGCTCTTACCCGCTGAGCCATCTGGCCAGCCCCAGCCCTGTTTTATTTTATGTATTGGGATGTTTTGTCTGCATGTTTGTCTGTGCACCATGTGCAGAGAGGCCAGAAGAAGACATTGGGTCTTCAAGAACTGGAGTTACTGCCTATTATGAGTTAACATGTGGCTGGTGGGAATCAAACCTGGGTCCTCTGGGAGAGCAGCATGCTCTTAACCACTGAGCCATCGCTCCAGCCCCTGATCTATTACATTTTAAACCACTTCCTTTTGTTTTTGTAACAGGGAATAAACCACAGACTCCGAGGAAGTTTGACAGCCGTTAAAACCAGGGCTCCACAATTGGGAGGTAAGAGGAGTATTTCCAAAAGTATAACGTTTCAGTTATACTTTTGCTGCTTTCCTTTTTTTTTTTTCAAGATTTATTTTATTTATATGAGTACACTGTAGCTGTTTCCAGACACACCAGAAGAGGGCATCAGATCCCTTTACAAATAGTTGTGAGCCACCATGTGGTTGCTGGGAGTTGAACTCAGGACCTCTGGAAGAGCAGTCAATGCTCTTACCTGCTGAGCCATCTCTCCAGCCCCTTTTGCTGCTTTCCTAAACATAGGGCTCTACCTGACTGTCTGCCTCTCCCTCCCTCTTTCCCTTTCTTCATTGGCCACCAGACTGGACTCAACTCAAGAGCTTCCTGCCTCAACTTCCTGAGTGTTGAAATTACAGGAGTTTAGCCAGCAAATTGTATTTTTTCCCCTTTTTATATTAGCGATTTTGATTTGCTCTGCTTGTCTAGTATCCCTGTAAGTTCTCCTTGATTGATGCTTTTTTTGGAAAGTTAAATTGGATTATTATATCTTTTTTTTAAAGATTTATTTATTTATTATATGTAAGTACACTGTAGCTGTCTTCAGACACACCAGAAGAGGGCGTCAGTTCTCATTACGGATGGTTGTGGGCCACCATGTAGTTGCTGGGCCCCGAACTCATGACCTTTGGAAGAGCAGTCGTCGCTCTTAACTGCTGAGCCATCTCTCCAGCCCGGATTATTGTATCTTTTAAAAATCTTGTTTCTGTCATTTGGGTATCAATGTTTTATTTTAACTTGTCTTAGTTAGGGCTTCTGTTGCTACAACAAAACACCACAACCACAAAGCAAGCTGGGGAAGCAAGGATTTATTTGGTTTATACCTATATTATTGTTAATCATCAAAGGAAGTCAGGACAGGAACTCAAACGACAGGAACCTGGAGGCAGGAGCAGACGCAGAGGCCATGAAGGGGTGCTGCTTACTGGCTTGCTCCCCAGGGCTTGCTCAGCCTGCTTTCCTTTTGTGCTTCCAAAATGGGTTTTCTGTGTACCTCTGGTTAGATCAGGCTAGACTTGAACTCAGAGATGTGCCTGCCTTGCCTCCTGAGTGCTGAGGTGTGGGGAGGGGCCCTAGGGGTTTTGTTTTTGAGATAGGGTTATACTATTAGCCCTGCCTGTCCTAGAACTCACAATGTAGACCAGGCAGGCCTTGAACTCAACAGAAATTCACCTACCTCTGCCAATGGGCTAAGATTAAAGGTGTAGACCACCACACTTGGCCTTTAGCTTACTTTCTTATAGAACCCAGGATCACTAGCCCAGGAATGGCACCACCCACAATAAACTGGGCCTGCCCCCCATCAATCACTAATTTAGAAAATGCATTTCATCTGGGCGTTAGGGAGGCATTTTCTCTACTGAAGTTCCCTCCTTTCAGATGACTCTAGCTTGTATCAAGTTGATATAAAACTAGTCAAGACACCCCCGCCCCCTTTTCCAGAAGGAAGACTATGTTCAAAGCTCAGATTTGGAGAGGCAGAAATGGAAGTTTGTAGAGTTACATGATACTGAAGAGAGTGTAATGTAAAGGATCAGAGAGCCCAATTAAACAGGTTGAGTTCTCCAGGGTTACCGTTAAAACATTGTGCAGAAACCAGTGCAAAATATCAGGCCATTATAAAAACACATAGCTTATTTATTTTATTTATTTTATGTGTGTGAGTACCCTGTAGCTGTACAGATGGCCGTGAGCTATCATGTGTGTGGCTGCTCCGGCCCCACTTGCTCTGGCATAATTCACTGTAGCTGTCTTCAGAAGCACCAGAAGAGGGCGTCCGATCTCATTATGGGTGGTTGTGAGCCACCAAATGGTTGCTGGGATTTGAAGTCAGGACCTTCGGAAGAGCAGTCAGTGCTCTTACCTGCTGAGCCATCTTGCCAGCCCAACACATAGCTTATAAAACTTGGTTATTTAGAAGCTGGAAGAAAAGAGATGACCAAAAAAAATTCACATACAAAGATATAATATGAAATTAGAGTTGACTGTTTTTCATGAAGTCATTATAAAGACTTAATGCTTGTGTGGAGAAGTGGCTTGGGAGTTAAGAGCACTGGCTGCTCCTTCAAAGGACGCTGGGTTCGATTCTCAGCATCCACATGGCAGCTCACACCCGTTTGTAATATCACTTCTAGGGATCTAGGCCTGTTTCTGGCCACCAGACACACAGATGTATATATACATTTTTTTTCTTTCTTTTATTGTACTTTTACTTATTGGGGTGGTGTGGGGGGGGCAGAGTGTTGGTACTCTGTCAGGACTCCACCCCCACAGTTACCTGGCAACAGCCAGGTAGACCTGGCCCACTATAAAAGGGACTGCTTGCCCCCTCCTCTCTCTCTTGCCTCTCTTGTTCTCTTACTCTCTTATTCTTGCTTCCCACTTGCCCCCTTGCTCTCCATTCCCTTTCCTGCTCTCTCCATGTGGTCATGGCCGGCTTCTACTTCTCCAGTCTCTCCTTTTCTCTGCCTTTCTCTGCCTCTACTACTCTCTTAACTCCCCTTCCCATGCCCTAAATAAATTCTATTCTATGCTATACCATCGTGTGGCTGGTCCCCCAGGGGTAAGGGATGCCTTGGCATGGACTCCCCGAGACATCCCTTTCCCCCATACCCCGCCAGAACATATTTTTATATTTCTTTCTCTTTTTATGATCATAACACAGAGAGCGGCTGTGAGAGTCTGTTCTCTCTCTCTCTCCCCACTGTGTGGGTTCTCAGGTCATCACATGTGGTGCTCTACCCGCTGAGCCATCTTGCCAGCGACACATTTCTTAAGAACACATGTTGTCTTCGCAAGCACTGTGACTCAGATGAGAAGTCTTGGGTTTGGGGTTGTAGTTGTTTTTCGTTCTTTTGGTTTTTAATTTTGTGTTTTGCTTGCATGTGTGTCTTATACCACTTAAGTGCCTAGTACCAGCAAGCCTAGGTCTTCTAGAGCTGAATTAAGAGATGGGCTTGAGCAGCCTTGTGGGTGCTGGGAACCGAACTCAAGTCCTCTGGAAGAGCAGACAGTGCTCTTAGCCCATAAGTATGAGATTCCCAAATACTGGGCCAAAGATGAAGGGGCTTCTGCTGTACTCAGCTGGTATGTGAGGACTGGAGAAGCCTGGAGTGATGTGGCTCAGATAGTCATTGCTCTTCTTAACATCCTGTTTCCTACACCATTAAAAATGGTTGTCAACCTTCCTAAGGCTGCAACCATTTAACACAATTCTGAAGTTGTGGTGAACCCCAGCCATGAAATTATTTTCATTGCTACCTCATAACTGTAATTTTGCTACTGTTATGAATTATAATGTAAATATCTGGTATTTCTAATGGTCTTAGATGATCCCTGTGAAAGAGTCACTCAACAATACCTCACACATAAGGGGTCATGTTGCATGTAGCTCTTGGCTGCCCAGCCTAGGCTCCAGGAATGGGCCAAGCTACCAGCCACGCCAGGCTTCCCTTGAATCCACGGATAAAAGGCACACACACACACAGTTGCTCATTTTCAACTTGCCTTCTTGGCACAATTGCTGGGCACTACTATCTCCTGCCTGGAAAACATACCCTTATCAGTAAGTACTCTTAGTTCCTTTCCTCCTACCTGCCCTAACTTTAGTTGGTCAGTTGAATCTAGTTCCTGCTAAACATCACTGACACACGCCTGTAGGAGCAGCCTGCTTTGATCTCCGTTTTGAGATCTCACATGGCTGGCCAACTTTTCTCCATCAGAAGCCTGGTGGACTCTGTCTCTTCTTCGTTATATCTCCTTCCTCCTCCAGGGACCAGAAATCCCTCCTGCACTTACCGCTCAGCAATTGGCCCAGATCAAGAACCAACTGGGGAATAGGATCTTAGCATCAGAGCCACCATGTGGTTGCTTGGACCCACAGGTTGGGAACCACTGCTTTAAAAAAATATAGAAAAAGTGATTAGGCCTCCTGTGTCTAACTTCCTGGCATTCCCTGATTTCCACCTAGGATGTTCATCCTCTTCTTCGGTATGTGCTGTGATCTGGGCTAGAAGAGCTGGCTTTCTCTGTGTTCCTATTAGTGAGCATCAGAGTAAGATGCTCTCTGACACTTAATGAAGAAAGGAAAAATGAGGAAAGTAAATTATGAAAGGAAGGAAGAAGGCATACCTTCCAAAGAAGGAAGCTTTGGTTGGAAATACTGAAGTGTTATTTAAACAAAGACGTGTTTCCCTAAAAGAGTGGTTTAAATGCTTGTGGACATTTGTAGCTTAGGTATCTTTTAGGCTTAGGTATCTTCATTTTAGTTGTTTAATGGTGCAGGGTATTAAACACAGGCCTTTGAATGTGCTAGGCAAAAATTCTACCACCAAGCTAAATCCAGCTCCTGCAGTTTGTTTATTTCCCTCCTTGCCACCCCACCCCTTTTCAGCGGATCATAATTTTTTTAAGATTTATTTTCATTTATGTTGCGTGCATTCTGGTGTATCTGCCACATGTATGTAGGACCAGAAGAGCATTTCAGATCCCCTGGAGCTGGGCTTGCAGGTGGTTGTAAGCTAATGGATGTGGGTGCTGGGACTGAACTCAGGTCTTCTGCAAGAGCAGCAAGCACTTTTCACCACTGAGCCAGCCCCTCCCCCAAAAGGTACTTTAATGTAAGCATAAAGTAACCGTAAAGCACAACGTTTCGTGGGCTCCGTAACTGCTTTCCCTTCTCTCTCTTCTTTGTGATGGGCTCATTACATAACCCTGGGCTAGCAAACTTACTTGACGATATTTTAATATAAGGCAAATAAGAAATTTAGGTTAGTTGTTTTTCACTCGCTTTGTTTATAAAACAGGTAGCTTTGCAGTTTGGGGAGGACTGTTTTCCATGATTGACTGTAGTATGGTGCAAATAAGAGGCAAAGAAGACCCCTGGAACTCCATCACTAGCGGTGCCTTAACGGGAGCCATCTTGGCAGCAAGAAGTAAGTGAGCATTGCTTGTGGTGTGTGCTTTGGCTTCAATAATGCTAGGGGTTGAACCTGGGGCCTTGGACATGGTAGGCAACTCCCTTACACTGAACTATATCCTCATCCTACTAAGTCATCATTTGGACATATTGTCTAAGCCAGTTTCATAGGATGATCTATCGGCCTTTTATTAATGAAAGTTGTCTTTAATGCCAGCACTCAGGAGGCAGAGATAGGCAGATATCTGAGTTCAAGGCCAGCTTGGTCTAAGAACCAAGTACTAGAACAGCCAGGGCTGTACAGAGAAACAAACAAAAAATGGAACCTGTAATCTGTGAGACTAAGCATTGCTTTATTTGGTACAGAATGAATATTTGTGGTGATTTGAAAAGTTAGTAAGAATAAAAAAGTAGCCGGGCAGTGGTGGCACATGCCTTTAAACCCAGCACTTGGGAGGCAGAGGCAGGCGGATTTCTGAGTTCGAGGCCAGCATGGTCTACAGAGTGAGTTCCAGGACAGCCAGGACTACACAGAGAAACCCTGTCTTGAAAAACCAAAAAAAAAAAAAAAAAAAAAAAAAAAAAAGAATAAAAAAGTATAAGATTGGTGGTTTTTTTAAAAAAATTATTATTATTTATGTGTCTTGTATGGGGGCACATGTTCTAAATGAGGTCAGAGGACAGTTGACTAGAGTTGTGTGTCTCCTTCCACTGCTTAGATTCCAGGAAGTGAATTCAGAGCCTGTACCTGCTGAGCCTGTCTCCCAGCTGTTTGCTTCTTTGTTTGTTTGGGGACAGGGTCTCCTGTAATCTAGAATGGCCTTGAACTTCGTCTGTAGCTCAGAATGACCTTAAATACCATATCCTCCTTCGTCTGCTCCTCAAGTTCTGGGATGACAAGTGTGTGCCCCTTAGAAAATGTGCATTTCCACAGTAGTTAGAGCAATAGCCATTTATTAACTATGTGACTGATAGAATGCCAAACTCTTGATATGTAGTTTCATAAGTTCTTCACCATGTACAACTGTTAGGAATGAAGATCCTTTGGATCTTAAGGACAGAGTGCAAACCAGAATACCTTTGGGCTTAGACTAGAAGTTTAAACTTTTTTCTTGTAAAAGTCCAGGCATTAATAGTAAGCTAATTTACTCTATTACATTAATTTAATGTATATGTGTGTGCACAGCATATGGAAATCAGAGAACAACTTGTGGAGTGGTTCTCTTGTGGGTCCCAGGATTGAATTAAGGTCATTAGGCTTAGAGAAAAACATCTTTCTCTATTGAGCCATCTGGCTGGTCCAGAAATAATATTTTAAACTTATTGACTATATAATCTTGTTGGTCAATTGTTTTTTAAGATAGTCTTACCATTTAACCTTGGTTTTCCTGGAACTTACAGTGTAGACCAGGCTGACCTCAAATGCATAGAGTTCTGCCTGACTCTGTGTCTCAGTGCTGGGTTCACAGGCATGTGACACCCTGCCTAGGGACTATGTGATCCAATGCTATTAAGGGAGTGCAAGCATACTTCAGTAATGCATACACACAAGAACATGCCTATAGTCCAGTATAGCTTTTATAGTGGTTTCTTTCTGTTGCTTTGATAAGACACTATGATCAAAGCAATATATAGAAGAAAGTTTATTTGGGGCTTTCAGGTTCAGAGCCTGCCTACCTCAAATGACACACCTCCAACCAGATCACACCACCTAATCCTTTCCAAAGGGTTCCACCCCCTGGGGACAGATGATTCAAGCATATGAGCATGTGGGGCCATCTCAAGGAAACCATCTCAGCTTTGTTTAAAAAAATAGGCCCTGGCTGGAGTGGACCTCTCAGCCATTGTTTTCTGGCTGTGGTTCTTAGACAATGAAAGAGGTTGAGAATGAGAGAACATAACTCTATGGATAACTCTTTCCTTTAAAGCAGTCTTTGTCATTAATGCCTTCAGATGGACCGGTAGCCATGGTTGGCTCAGCTGCGATGGGTGGCATTCTCCTAGCTTTAATTGAAGGAGCTGGTATCCTGCTGACAAGATTCGCCTCTGCACAGTTTCCTAATGGTAAGTCCTCTTTCTCTTGAGTGTTCTAAGTTCACATACATGGGAGCAGTTCCTTGACCTTAAGAAAGAATATTTTATTTGGTAAAATGGAGTGGTTTGTGGTTTTTACTTTAGGTATCATTATAGTATTTATGTTGTTTGAGTCTGTAATGACCTCAAAAGCTAGTGTAAAAGTAGTAGGTGGGGGCTGGAGAAAGGGCTCCCTTGTTATGAGTGCGGCTGCTTTTGCAGAGGATCTGGGTTCTGTTCCCAGCACCACTGTGGTCATTCACAACTACCGGTAACTCCTTTCCAGTTCCAAGCAGATCTCATGACCTCTTGGCCTCCACATGCACTACACATGTGTGGCACACAAGCAGGCACATGGCATGCACGTAAATAAAAATAAAGTCTTTTAAAGTAGCAGGCCTATAATTATCACTTTTAGCTAGCCACAATGAAAAGATCCTTTGGCAACGTAATGTTTTGGTGACTCTAGCTTTTGTCAAGTTGACATAAAACCACCCGAGACAGGTACATTGCAAATTTTGAAGCTAGCCTATGCTACGTGAAAGTTAGTTTCAACAGACTTTCTTGTTTATTTGTTTGTTTGTTAATTCTTAGAAATAAAGTTGTAAAATGTTGTTCTGTGACAAGTTACACGGCAGCTTCCCATCTCAGAGCTTGTTTCATTGGTTTTGATGTTTGTTTTTGAGAAGATGCTCATACATAGGTTATTTAAACTGGATTAGTGAATTCTTAACCCAGGGGTTGTAGCTGAATGGTAAAGGACTTGCATAGCTTCGAAGAGGCCCTGGTTTTTATCTCTTGTGTTGCTAAAACAACAACAAAAATATACATAAGGCCATTTTAAGTTCTGTGAACATAATTTTAAGTGGATACCAAGATATGAGTCAAGGGGGGCTGGAGAGATGACTTACCAGTTCAGAGTACTAGCTGCTGTCTGATAGGACCCAAGGTTGTCTAGCATTCACATTGAGTGGCTCTCAACTTCCTCTAACTCTAGCCCCAGGGCATCCAGCACCCTCTTCTTGCTTCCACAGAACCTACAGGCACCTACACAGACAAACATACACATAAATTAAAAAATGGTAAACTTTTTCAGAAATGTACCCCAGGGGCTTGAGATGGCTCAGTGGTTTAGAGCTCTTTACTGTTCTTGCAGAGGACTAAGATTCAATTCTCAGTACACACATGGCAGCTCACAGCCTCCTGGAACTCTAACCTTTGCGGCTTTCACAGTGGTGTGCACACATACACTTGCACACGTACTCGTAAAATTGTAGGGGCTAAGGAGATGGCTTAGCAGTTTAAAAGACTGGCTTAACATCAGAGGGCCTAGGTTCAAGTCCCAGCACTCATATGACAGCTCATATCTATCTGTCTGTAACTCCAGTTCCAGGGGATCTGACACCTTTACACAGAGATACATGCAGACAAAACATCAATGCACATACAAAATAAATAAATAAAATAAAAATTTAAAAAATGTATTAAGAAACAGAAAAATTTTGTTTTTGTTTTCTAGTCTTGATCCAGGGAAACTTACCATAGCAGTTCCTTTAAACACTCCTACCCCCAGGCCTGAGACTGTAGTTTTCACTTACTATAGCAATTCCTTTAAACACCACTACCCCCGGGCCTGAGACTGTAGTTTTCAGTTGGAGTTGGTAGGGTCTTTGGGTAGCATGCACAGAGCCCTGGGTTCCTCTTAAACAACAACTAAATGGATGGTCACACACCTGTGATCCTAGTACTTAGGAAGTGGAGGCAGGAAGGTCAGGAGTTCAGGGCCAGCTTGATTCTAAGCCAGATCAAGTCTCAAAACAACAACAACAAAAACCTATTACTTTCTCTGTGATAGATCCATTTGGCTGTCCATTCTAAACTACCTGGGGAGCCGGTCTGTCCTGTATCATTCGGAAGGGGCTCCAGGCCTCTGGTGGGCATGGGGCAAATCTTTATAGAGACTGAGACTGCAGCTCTAGAGTAGCAGAGACTTTTAAGTTGATTGGTTTATTTTCTACATATGTATACTTTAAATTGGATGCTCGTCTCTCCTGGCCCCTCCCCCCCCACAGGCCCTCAGTTTGCTGAAGAACACTCCCAGTTGCCTTCCAGCCAGTTGCCGCCCTCACCGTTTGGAGACTACCGACAGTATCAGTAGGACTTGGTGCCCGGGATTCCTGGAACCGGGTGGACTGTAGTTCAGTAGGGTCTCAGAAGATCAAGTTACAGCCTGTTTAAAGCCTTAGGTGGGACACCGGCGGCCAGTCGGGCCATGAAGAGACATTTAACACATTTTTCTATTTAAAAGAGACTCAAGAGGGTGGAAAAGATACTGAGTTTATTTATTCATGCTTGGATTGCATCTGTGATCAAAATAAATGTCTAATATCACTTAAAGAATGTATATGAGCTTAGAAGATAAAGGACCAAAGGCCAAATAACAGTGAAACTCGACCATCATTCCTTCGGGACTTCTCTGCCTGGTGTTTTGTGTTCAGTTATTCAAACAATAAACGGCTCTGGGACCTTTCCTTTTAAAGTTACAGAGTTCTGCCTTTCGTACCGAGCATACTTCAGATAATGCATGTTTATGCCAATCCCTCAACTTACTTGAAATGAATTATATATGAGAAGGACTATGTAATCAGCATGAATCATTACATAGGATTTTAAGAATTGAGAGATATGCCTCATGTTCATCCTTTGCTTTGTAAGCAAACTGCTGTCTTTGTTTAGCAGATCTGGATAGCCGGGCATAGTGTATACCTTTAATCCCAGAGCCAGAGGCAGGTGGATCTCTGAGTTCAGGCCAGCCTGGTCTACATGGAGAAACCCTGTCTTAGAAAAAAAAAAAAAGATAATGATACCAGATTTAAAACTCTTTTAGAGCTGCCTTTTCTTGATTCCTGGTCATCAAAGCAACTTCCTTCTAATATACCCAATTCTTTATGAGAATAATTCTTAGAAGAAATTTGGGGTATATCATTTTGCTTGAAAATACAGAAGACAGGCATGAAAGCTCACACCTATAATCCCATCACTTGGGAGGCTGAGACAGGAGGATCCAAGTTCAAGGCCAAAATTGACAGCGGTCTCAAAAAAATCAAAAGAGAGAAGAAAGTCCATGATGTGATTGTTTCAGGCCCCCAGAGCTGACCTGAGAGCCCTGCTGTGGGCTTTGGCTGGGCTAGAATTTACCTAGCCGTACCTTTCAGAGTAGCGCACAGTTCCCATCGTGTCAGTGTGACAGGGCCTTCAGAAGGCAAGTTGAGAATGCACCTGCCTTTCAGCTCAAACAGTATGTACATGTAGTGAGTGCTTAATTGCTAGTTGTAGTTTGATTACTTGAGGGTGTCTTTTAATTGTGACAAGATAGGTATAAAATAGTATTTATCAGTGTGACATTTATACGTGTGTTTTGGAAGCTTGGAAATGCAAGCAAAGAGTGTTTAACCCTCAGTGTTCTGTGTGCTCATAGTGTCACCAACCTGATGGTTAAAATCTCAGCACTCGGAAGGCAGAGGCAGGAGGATGGCAAGCTTGGTGCCAGCCTGGTTCAAAACAATGAAAGTTAGCATCACTGATAGAAACCCTGTACCCATTAAACAGTAGCTTCCCTTTATCCCTACCCTCAGCGGCTGGCGATCCACTGTCTCAGTTTGCCCGAGTTATCATTGGTATGTGTTTTAGGATTTTATTGCTGTGAAGAAACACCATGGCCAAGGACAACACTTGATTGGGGCTGGCTTACAGGTTCAGAGGTTCAGTCTGTTATCGTCAAGGTGGGAACATGGCAGCATCCAGGCCAACATGGTGCTGGAGGAGAGTTCTACATCTTGATCCGAAGGCAGCAGCCGGAGACTGTCTTCCTTATTGGGCAGACATTAAGCATATATATAAGACTTCAAAGCCCCCTCCACAGTGGCACACTTCCTCCGACAAAGTCACACCTGCTCCAGTAAGGCCACACTTCCTGATAGTGCCACTCCCCACGGGCCAAGCCTGTTCAAACCTTCATACATGGAATGATATAGACTCCTTCTATGCCTGTCTTAATTCACTTCGCATAATGCTTGCAGGTCCATTCACCCTGGAATTTCTTTAATTTAGTGCCTGAATGTTTCCTTGTAAGCATACACCAGCTGGGATTGACTCATCCCACTGTTGACAGGAGCAGTTGTCTCTGGTGTCTAGCTATGGTGAATTCTGGAGTGCAAATATCCGAGTTCCTACTTTGAGTTCTCTTGGATGTCTACCTGAGACTAAGATTGCTGGTTCACCTGGGAGTTCTATCTTCAACTCTGAGGGACTGCTAAATTGTTTTCCACAAAGGCCTTACCATCTTACTGTTCCCAGGAGAAATGAAAAAGAGTTCTCTTTCTCCTCTTCACCCGCATGCTAGGGATTAAACCCAGGCCCTCCTACAATCACTGAACTATACCCCCAGCCCTGTTCCCTTTAAAGAAACCGTCTAGCCCTCCTGGCACGTGAGGTGGTACGCCATTGTTTGAGGTTACAGCGTTTTTTGGTTGGCTGGTTTTTTGAGACTGTCATCTAGTTCATTATGGCTTTGACTTGTATTGCTTTAAAACATTAATGAAATGGAGTTTGGGAGTAATCTGTTAAGTGTGCGTCACTCCATCTTTCAGTCATAAGATAAAGATGTGTATCAGGGAAGTATCCAGATAGCACGTTCAGTTGCAGAGAGGTGAGCTCTCCTAAGGTGCGCTAATCCCTTTCCATGGTGTGTCAGGAAACTCCAGTTCTTCGATGCTGCTTCACATGTAACGCTATTAGGGTTTTGCCATTTTAATGGGTAGCTGGGGTCTTCCATCTAGCATCCCTGAATTATTTTTGTTTTGAGATAGTCTTGCTATATAACCTGGAATATCCTTGAACTTGTAAGCCTTCTGCCTCCACTTCCTGAGTCCTGAGATTGGAGACATAGCCCACCGTAGTCCACTAAGCTCTGCTCTGCTTTGCTTTGTGGCCCTGGGGATCCAACCTAGGGCCTTGCTCATCCTGAGACACCTCTCTAACCACTTAGCCATCCGTTGCCCCTGAGACAATTCTTGATTCCAGTAGATCTTCTGGAAATAATTTTGGGGTAGATGAGAGGTAAAAGAAAGCTAGCCAGTTTTTTATTTAATTATATCTTCTACCACATGCAGAGCATGAGATAGAAAACTAAATGAAACTCTTTCCAGTGTTGTTGCCAAGGCTTTGTGGCTCACCTTGGAAAATGGCCTCCCTTCTTCCATCCCAGGGCTCCAGGGGAGTGGGGAGCTTGGAGTCTACTACCTATTTTAGAAAAGATTGGTAGCATGCTTGCAGAGCATACATGAAGTCCAGGTTTTGTTCTGAGCACTGCAGAGAACTGTGTGCATGGTGCTGCATGCCTGCATTTCCAACATGTGCGTAGGGATAATCTCTTGTGCATTGGGTGGTTTCATTGCCTGTCAATAAAAAGCCATTGAGCTGAGGTAGGGTTGGAAGGGACATGTGGGAGAGAGTTGAATTCTGGGAAATAGTCAAGCAAGGAAAGATACCCCGGCTGGACAAATTCAGGAGAGGTAAATAAATAGCCATGTGACAGACACAGGATGGTATAAATGGGTTAATATAAGTTACGAGCTAGTCAGAAAGCAAACCTAGCTTATGGCCTAGGTATCACTCAAGCCTCCAGGCCATTATTTGGGAACACGGGCTCGGGTGGGAACGCCTGTGATTACACATCTGGAAGAAGCAGGAGGATCAGGAGTTCAGGGTCTTGTCCCCTACATAGTGAGTTCAAGCCCAGCCTAGAACACATGAGACCCCAGCTGTCCTGGAACTCACTCTGTAGACCAGGCTACCCTTGTACTCAGAAATCCGACTGTCTCTGCCTCCCAAGTGCTGGGATTAAAGGTGTGCACCACCACTGCCCAGCTTAATAGATACTCTTAATGCTATCTTGGGTAAGGTAGAGCCCAAGATAAAAGCTAAAACATCAAAACCATTTTAACTAACAAGTTAATCAGAGAAACAAGCACATGGCAGAAGTCTTCTCCAGGTTTTCCCTGGAATCGTGGGATTAGTTTCATAGTCGAAATGCTCATCCGTTTTCCCATTTTCCCATTAGCTGAATTGGACTAGAACTGGCCTGTACTGGATTCTAAGTTAGAAGCTATAGGTACAGCTGAACCTGCTATTGCAAATACATCTGTTCCCACATGCCAGTGTCTGGTGACTGGAAATGTGGTCAGAGTTCCAGCCTGTGATGTGCTTTTTTTAGTGAACTCATTGTGGGG
This sequence comes from Mastomys coucha, assembly GCF_008632895.1. Lineage (NCBI taxonomy): Eukaryota > Metazoa > Chordata > Mammalia > Rodentia > Muridae > Mastomys > Mastomys coucha. The sequence goes on along the minus strand of NW_022196891.1, from coordinate 31,909,826 downwards.
CTGGAGAGATGGCTTAACTGGTAAAGTATGCCAAGGAAATATGAAGACCTGGGTTCAGATCTCCACTGTGGTGACATGCACCTGTTGGGACAGAAGACAGGAGAATCCCAGAGCTCTCTGGCCAGCTGGTCTAGCCAGCTAGTGAGAGATCCTCCACTGGGGGACTTGGAGGGGGAATAGCTTAGCTTAGCAGGAGAAAGTACTAGGAATGCAGATTTGACAACCCTAGTTTGATCCCTGAAACATGTAAGAAGCCAGATGTGCACATCTGTAATCTCAGTGCTCCTAAAGACAACAAGAGAATCATCCAAACGCTCTCAGACCAGCTTGCTTGGAATATGCAGTATGATAAAGAAACAAGAATCACCACCTCAGCAAGTTGGAAGACAAGAACCAACTCTCCAAAGCCAATTTCTGGCCCTCATATTTGTACCCCCACTCATATATGCATGCATGCATGCATACATACATACATACATACATACATACACACATATGTATACACACGCACACTAAATACATATTTTTAAAATATATCCTGGGGCTGGCGAGATGGCTCAGCAGTTAAGAGCACTGACTGCGTGCGTCTGAAGACAGCTACAGTGAATTACGCTGGAACGAGTGGGCCGGAGTGAGCGGGGCTGGCAGAGGTCCTGAGTTCAGTTCCCAGCAGCCACACATATGATAGCTCATGGCCATCTGTACAGCTACGGTGTACTCATACCCATAAAAATAAGTAAATCTTTTTGGGGGGGGTTCAAGACAGGGTTTCTCCATGTAGCCCTGGCTGTCCTGGAACTCACTCTGTAGACCAGGCTGGCCTCGAACTCAGAAATCCACCTGCCTCTGCCTCCCCAAGTGCTGGGATTAAAGGCATGTGCCACCACTACCCGGCAAAAATAAGTAAATCTTATATATATGCTGTAGCCAGGCAGTGGTGGCTCATCCCTTTAATTCCAGCACTCAGGTGGATCTCTATAAGTTGGAGGCCAGCCTGGTCTACAGAGTGAGTTCCAGAACAGCCAGGCTACACACCAAAAAACTCTTATCTTGAAAAACAAACTCTCTCCCTCTCCCTCTCCCTCTCCCTCTCCCTCTCCATCTCCATCTCTCCCTCTCCCTCTCCCTCTCTCTCTCTCTCTCTCTCTCTCTCTCATTTGAACTGAGGACCTTCAGAGGAACAGTCAGTGCTCTTAACCGCTGAGCCATCTCTCCAGCTCCTATAGGAGCCTTTTGTTATTGTGAATTAAGATTTTGTGGTTGAGGCCGGGCGATGGTGGTGGTGCACACCTTTAATCCCAGCAGTTGGGAGGCAGAGGCAGGCAGATTTCTGAGTTCGAGTCCAGTCTGGTCTACAGAGTGAGTTCCAGGACAGCCAGGGCTACACAGAGAAACCATGTCTCCAAAAAAACCAAGAAGAAAAAAGAAAAAAAAAAAGATTTTGTGGTTCTAGTTTGCTGGGGCTGAAGAATCAGCTGTGATTAACAAGATACCAGAACCCCTAAAGTAAAACCTTTGCTTGACTGGAACACTGGATGCTGGTCAATGGGAGCTGAGAAATTAGTGCTGACTAAGAAGGTGGCAGTATTGCTGAGGGAGAATCTTCTGGAAAGTGTTTCCTCAAAGTACACAGAAGCTGTGTTCCACAGGCAGCCACGGTTATACCTTGCACTGGCAGCTGAGCTTGCTAGTATAATAAGAGTCACCCAGGTAGTACTGGTTTTGAAGGCATAAAGGGGTCATGAAAAGCAGCTGACATTTGTCCTTGGGAGAGGCCATTGGTGAAGGTGCAGCCTCAGTGACCATGGGTGGCCCAGGACTGAAGGAGTCATGCAGAAAAGTTAGGCTTGGCACCATGTGCCTGTGAGGAGCTATTGCTGAAGGTGCAGCCCAGTTGCAGAAGTCCCCATCATTCCATAGGATGACCACTAAGAGCAGCAGCAGTTGTGGAGTGGAGCCAACTAGAGCCTCAAAGACAAGCTGTGTACTACAGAGGGTGGAGCGGAAGAAGGAGGTCCTAAGTGAGTCCCAGACACTGAACCTTGAGTTATCCACACTGATGGGAGTTCAGATTGTGACTGTGCCCTGGTTCTTTTCCCTTGGACTGAGAAGATATTTAATTTAATTTTGATCTTTACAGGAGCCAACGGCTGAAAGTATGATAAAGAAACGAGATTTTTGGATTCTTAGAGAGACTGTATATTTTAAAAAGACTGAAGTTTACAAAGGTGGGGGAGGGTGCTGGAGAGATGGCTCATCGGTTAAGAGCACTGTCTCTTCTTCCAGAGGTCCTGAGTTCAGTTCCCAGCAACCACATGGTGGCTCACAACCATCTGTAAATAGGATCCAATGCCTCCTCTAGTGTGTCCAAGGAGAACCACAGTGTACTTACATATATAAAATAAATAAATCTTTTTCTTAAAGATTTATTTATTATATATATGTAAGTACACTGTAGCTGACTTCAGACGCACCAGAAGCGGGTGGCAGATCTCCTTACAGATGATTGTGAGCCACCATGTGGTTGTGGGATTTGAACTCAGGACCTTTGGAAGAGCAGTCAGTGCTCTTACCTGCTGAGCCATCTCGCCAGCCAAATAAATCTTTAAAAATCCAAAAAGACTGAAGTTTTCATGTGTTTGATTTGTGAGTACCATGAGACTTTTAAAGTTATTTATGTCTTAGATTGTGATATTACTGTGCCATCTTGGGGATAAATGAGAAAGGAAAGTTCTAACTGAACAGTGACGTGTCAAGTTGACAAGAGATCAGAACTCTAAGAAAGTATTATTTTTTAGATAACTGTAGACTTAAAAGCTATAAAGCTAAAGGCTTCTGGTATATATCTCATTCAGATTCTCTTATGTTTTTTGTTTTTGTTTTTTGTTTTTTCGAGACAGGGTTTCTCTGTATAGCTCTGGCTGTCCTGGAACTCACTCTGTAGACCAGGCTGGCCTTGAACTCAGTGCTGGGATTAAAGGCATGCACCACCACTGCCGGGCCTCTTATGTTAACATCTATGTAACCATAATCACATTGTTGGAGTCCAGGAATCACCGCACAAACCACTCAAAAACTCCAGTTTCAGTTAAGAAGGAATGGTTTATTGAACACACACCCCAGGGCTGATGGACCAGAGATACAGCACAGACTTGGGAGCTAAGACTACAACCCCAAGCCAGAATGCTACAGAGTTTTTAAGCCTGAAATCCACATCAGTGCCAGGTTATCCTACAGATCAGGATTCAGAGATAGGAGACTTCTTTAGGAACATATCTTCCTGGTACTCTTATCCTGCTCCTATTGGTTGGGTTATTCAATTGTAGCAGAGTGATTTGCCTAGCATTCATGTCTCAACTTACCAAGCGGGATGTCAGTTACCCAGGGAGTTCCTGGGAACTTCAACTTTACTGTGATTCATTCTAAATTAGGGCAAAGATTTGGGGAGTTTCCAAGATCACCAAAGCATAGAACATAACAGAATATACAATCAATCAACTTGGCCATGAGAAAGTTTCTTAGTAACAGCATATAAGAAAGATTCCTTGTAACATCACAAAATGTTTGGCTGCTGGCATAAGACAAAATGGCTACAGTAATGTCAGAAAGGCAGTGGCTAAATTAACCTATAGACTTTTTGTTTGTTTGTTTTTAGATCTCTTGTTTTTCCTGTAATGTCATTTCCCATTTTAAGATCTACTACAGGACCCCAAATTCTGTCAATTGATGTCATTGTTCCTTCTGTAGATTGTTTCTCAAGCTTTCTTTGTCTTTTGTGACCTTGATGCTTCAGCAACACCACTGCTCTGGCAAGAGATCACATCCAGAGACTTTCTAGGTCAATATGATCCAGCTGGAATGCAGACATGTCCTTAGTACATGTCTTTAATCCCTAACAATGTGGATAAGGTGAATTTGTAGAAGAAAGCAGCCATGTTTGAAAGTGACATCTAATTGAGGGGCAAACAAAGTCACAAATCACAGAAAGATTTAACAAAATGAGTCAGAGATAAGATTTACCTTGCTCTCATGAGAACAAAATAGGAAAAAGAGGCTACTTAAGAACAGTGAGAAAAGTGGATATGTGTGGCAGGTTTACTGAAACAGTTGTACAGAGTCAGGTTGCATAGAGAACAAGCTAGGCACAGGTAAATACAGAAGGAACCAGAAGATTAGAACATATTGCCAAAGTTAGTATCGGCCCAAGCAGAGCAATTCAGGCAGAAGTGGAGAGAAGCCAGATTGAATCAGTCAGCTTGGATGATTAGATCGTCCAGAGGTTAGAAGCTTCCTGGCCTAGTTCCAGGGATAGTGTTGGGGTCCAGGAATTGCCTCACAAACCACATGATAGTCAGGCAGAGATAGTTATTGAACATACAGCCCAGGACTAACTGAACAAGTTGTTGAGGCTTTGTCTTTTACTGTCTATTGTAATGCTAAGTTCAGGTCCCCTGCTGTCTTCACATAGCCCTTGTGACCTTGCCCCCAAGTTAATACTGATTGGTGAATAAAGATGCCAACAGCCAATAGTTAGGTAGAAGAGACATAGGTGGGGTTAGGTTTTCAGGCTTGCGGTTGGAGGAGGATCATGAAAGAGGAGGAAGAACCCTGCAGAGAAGGAGAGGGGAGAAACCACTATGGGTTAAATGTCAAGAGATCATGGCCCTAAGGGCCGCCCAATTGGAGTTAAGAGCAGCCCAGATGGAGCACAGTGAATAATATGTGATAACTTGGAGTTATTGATAGGAAAGTAGATCTAAAAGTATGGAAGGTAGGCAGTTGCCCAGCTATTGTGCTGTCTGGGGCTTATTGTAAATATAAAGGCTGTGTGTGTGTGTGTGTGTGTGTGTGTGTGTGTCGCGTGTGTGTTTTTAATCTGGGAACTCAATAACCTAAGGTGGGGTAGAAACCCCTGACCAGGAATTACATAATTTTTACAACACAGTGCCATGGTCCAGATTCTGGAACTGGACTGTGACACTGAATTAAGATCCTTACAGAGCTTTTAAGCCTAAAATCCACAAACATCTGCACCAAGTTATTCTACCAATCAGGATTTAGGGATAGGAGATTTCCTTAGGAACATGTCTCTTTTTTTTGTATGTTTATCCTGTTCCCATTGGTTGGGCTATTTAACTGTGGCAGAGGATTGCCTTGTCTAACATTCATGCCTTAACTTGCTGACCAGGATGTCAGTTGCCCACGTACATGTCTCTTTCTGCTAAGTAGGACGTCAGTTCCCACGGAGGTCTTGGGAACTTAAACTTCACCTGAATATTACTCAAAGTGGAAGTCTTATTACAATTAGTTTCTTTTTTTTTAAAGGTTTATTTATTTATTTCATGTATATGAGTACACATTGTACTGAACAGATAGTTGTGAGCCTTCATCTGGTGGTTGTTGAGAATTGACTTTTTAGGACCCTGCTTGCTCTGGCCCAAAGATTTATTTATTACTATAAATAAGTACACTGTAGCTGTCTTCAGATGCACCAGAAGAGGGTGTCAGATCTCATTATGGGTAGTTGTGAGCCACCATGTGGTTGCTGGGATTTGAACTCAGGACCTTTGGAAGAGCAGTCAGTGCTCTTACCCACTGAGCCATCTCACCAGCCCTACAATTAGTTTCTTATATTGGTGTGGTGTCTCTCTTATGTTGGGATCCATCCCAGGGGCAGCTTATACCATAAAAGCTTATACATGGTTGGCAGGAAGGACTGCTGGGTGGTTGGTTTGGGTCCAAGCTTAATGTGGGTAACTATACAAAGCAATTCTACTAATTTCAGTCATAATTGGTTTCCAAGGGCCCAGAACATAACAGAATATGTAATCAACTTAGGCATGAGAAAGTTTCCTAGTAACAGCAGAAACAACATATGGCAAAGTTTCCTTATAATATTAGTAACAGAACAAAATGGTAGGTCTAGCTACTAACAGTTACCTAGGTGACCAAGTGAGCTCAGTCAACAGGGTCTCAAGGGAGGGAGTGAGCACTGAAGGGGAGAAGACAATTAGACAGAACTGTAACATGACTCTAGCCAGCGCTGAGGCTGAAGCAGCTTTAGTTGTTCCCAGTCTGCTTTTATATCATTCTAGGTACACCCAAAAAAACACGGTCAGTTCTTCGATCAAAGACAAAGTAATCAAGCCAAGTAGTAAACAAGGAGATCGCACAAGGCAGTAATTGAGCAAAGCAGTAAGCAAAGCCTTGTGGTCACTGTTTCTACTGTTCTTACCTGAGTCTAGCTCCGCCCTGGTCTGAGCCCAGGGACCAATGCCAAATTCCTAGAATCGGTGCCAAAAGCTCTCAGCACCTAGGCCTTAACACTTTACCTAGACCTTAACATTCCATCTAGGCCTTAATATTTTATCTAGAAAGAAACACTCTGGGATCGATCCAAGCTTTGTATTTGCACAGCTTGGGTATGGCTCTTATCTCATCCCTTCATCTGAGGAAATAAAAAGCAACATTTAAAGATATTTTGGAAAACAATGTTTTTAAAAACTTGTGGGTGCTGCAGAGATAGCTGACTGCCCCCCAACCCCCCGCCCCTGAGGATCCTGACTTTTTAAGAGCACTGACTTCTCTTCCAGAGCACCAGGGTTCAATTCCAAGATCTCACAAAAATATATGCAGATAAAATGCCAATGTATATAAAATAAATATAAATAATTATTTTTAAAAAGGCGTACTCCTATCTTGCCTGCATGTAAGTGTATACTGTGGTGGTTTGAATATACTTGGCCCATAGGGAGTGGCACCGCTAGGAGGTGTGGCCTTGGTGGAGGAAGTGTGTCACTGTGGGGGTAGGCTTTGGGGGCCTCCTGCTATGCTCAGGCTCTATTCTTTGTGGAAGAGAGCTTCCTTAGCTGCCTGAGGGTGCCAGTCTTCTCCTGGCTGCCTTCAGGCTTCAAGATGTAGAACTCTCAGCCCCTTCTCCAGCACCATGTCTGCCTGAACACTGCCTTGCTTCTCACCATGTTGATAATGGACTGAACCTCCGAAACTGTAAGCCAACCCTAAATAAATGTTTTCCTTTGTAAGAGTTGCACTGGCCGCCAGGCAGTGGCGGCGCACACCTTTAATCTCAGCACTTGGGAGGCAGTGGCAGGCGGTTTTTGAGTTCTAGGCTAGCCTGAGTTCCTCTACAGAGTGAGTTTCAGGACAGCCAGGGCTATACAGATAAACCCTGTCTCGAAAAACCAGAAAAAAAAAAAAAAGAATTGCTTCTTGGAGAGAGCACTGACTGTTCTTCCAGAGGACCAGGATTCAATTCCCAGAACTCATGTTGTTGAGGTCTGGAAATCACTGTACAAGCCACTCAGACACTCAGACACTGATCTCAGTGAAACAGGGCTGGTTTACTGAATGCCCTCTGCAAAACTGATCAATCAGGGTGCTGAAAGCTACAATCACGAATGTTTTCCAGGGTCAGTTTATACAGGCAAAAAACCCCACAAGGAACTCAAAAGCATGTGCTGGGAGGGTTGGAGGGTGGTTGACCCTTTTCCAATTTTCTTTAGTAGTTTAGACTTAATAGTTCAAGCTCCCTTCTGTCTTGCTTGGTTCTAAGTGAAGGCTACAGTTAGAGAATTTCCAATAATAATAATAATAATAATAATAATAATAATAATAATAATAATAATAATAGCAACAGCAACAATAAGCCTCGGAATGTATGGTCAACTTGACCTTAACTCTGAGCCAAACTATTTTTTTGTGTCTACGGTCAAGCTGCTTTTGTATCAGTGTACATGGTGGCTGATGACCGTGAAACCACATGGCTACATCTGTGTTGGGAGAACAGGTTTCAACACGCGTAGTAGCTCATTGCTGTAACTCCATGAGTATTTATTTCACTTGGGGACTATGATCCAATACTATCACTATCTATTCATGCAGGTTGTTATAACTCTGGCTGTTGGGAACTCCTTCCGGTTAACTTTTTTTTTTTTTTTTTTGGTATTTCGAGACAGGGTTTCTCTGTATAGCCCTGGCTGTCCTGGAACTCACTCTGTAGACCAGGCTGGCCTCGAACTCAGAAATCCGCCTGCCTCTGCCTCCCAAGTGCTGGGATTAAAGGCGTGCGCCACCACCGCCCGACCAGGTTAACTTTTTTAAAAACATTATTAGATTTGTTTATTTGTGGGAGGTGTAGAGGTCAGAGGTAGTTCTCTTCTGCTCCCAGGTGGTCCCTAGGATTAAAGTCAGCTTGTTGGCTTGGTAGTGCTTGCTCCTGGCTGGCTCTTACCTCCTTTCAACATCACTTTTTCCTGCTTGTTTGTTTTGTTTTGTTTTGTATTGAGACAGAGTTTCTCTGTGTAGCCCTAGCTATCCTGAGACTTGCTCTGTAGACTAGAATGGTCTCAAATTCAGAGATCCTCTGCCTCTGCCCCTTAAGGGCTGAGATTAAAGGTGTGTGCCATCACACTTGGCTCAACAGAATCTTTCCCACCCCTTCCCCCCAGTGATGGGACTTGAATTTAGGACCTCACATATACTATACAGGCAACTCTACCACTTAGCTGTGTTCCAAGCTGTCTTAGTCACTGTTCTATTGCTGTGAAGAGAAACCATGACCAAGGCAATTCTTTTTTTTTTTTATTTTTTATTTTTTTATTTTTTTGAGACAGGGTTTCTCTGTATAGCCCTGGCTGTCCTGGGACTCACTCTGTAGACCAGGCTGGCCTCGAACTCAGAAATCCACCTGCCTCTGCCTCCCAAGTGCTGGGATTAAAGGCGTGCGCCACCACCGCCCGGCCCAAGGCAATTCTTTTAAGAAACATTTAATTGGGGAGTTGTTTACAGTTTCAGCATTTTAGTGTACTATCATGATGATAGGAGTATGTCAGTCATGTGCTTGAGAAGTAGCTGAGAGTTCTACATCATGAGCCACAAGCAGCAAAGAGAGAGAGAGACACTGAGCCTGGCACGAGGTTTTGAAACCTCAAAGCACATCCCCAGTTTTTGACACACTCCTACAAGGCCATACCTCCTAATCTTTCTGATCCTTTCAAAGAGTTCCACTCCCTGGTGATTAAGCATCCAAATATGTGAGCCTATAGGAGCTATTTTTACTCAGGCCGCCTCACCAGCCCTCAGTTTTTGATATTGTTATTATTTGGGTTTTAGCTTTTTTACTTTTTCACCCATGAGATGCTCTAGCACAGTGGTTCTCAACTTTCCTAACCCTGCAACCATTTAAGGCAGTTCCTCATGTTGGGTTGATCCCCAACCATAAAAATATTACTTTGTAATTATAATTTTGCTAATGTGCAGGGTATCTGATATGCAACCCTGGTGAAAGGGGGGGGGGCCCTTAGACACTCACCCCAAAGGATCACGACCCCACAGGCTGAGAACACTGCTCTAGGATCATTTTGCTTGTTTCCTGAACCCAACTCCACAATCAGTGTCTGCTTTAAAAAAGCACTAATGCCTTTTATTGGAGAATAAATACAGAATCCCTGTGTTCTGTACAGTCTGGAGAATCATGTGGGCGTGCTTTCAGTTTCAGATGAGCTGAGTTTATTAGGCATGTAGCAAGCAAAGTAAAAGGACCAATAGCAAGTAGCAGACAGGAACAGACAGACAGACAGACAGACACACAGCAAACCATCATCAGGTCAAACCCAGCAGAGGTGACAGGACCAGTGGGATCAGAAAGCAAAGATAACATCAAATCAGGGCTGAGAGCCATCCAGCAGGAAGTGACTGGGGAACTCAGAAGTCAGCTGGAATTCCCGGTCCAGCAGCTTTTCCTTGATAAGCTATCCCTCCCTAGCACAGGAATTTTTATCCCGTGGAATAAACAATAGTCATTTCTGTTGGGAGTAACTTCAAGTTGTTCAGGGACTCAGTGTTCTTTAATAACCTTAGCAGCATGCTGTTTTTCTTTCTCCCCTTTACATAGTGTGTGTGTTGGTGGGGGGGAGGGGGTGAAGGTGGGATGGTGGCATCCTGACCCAGGACAGGGGGACTTTGGGGGTCAGTTTAAACAAACTTGGGTTTGAAGTGGAGGGACCACGTTTCCAGCACCAGCTTCTTGGGAGGCTTACATAGCTTGTAACATGTTACCAATATAATATACAGGTTGCTCTGTTGTTACTGGAATGTCCGTGCTTCTCTGATTTTTTACTGCATTAAGTTAAGGGGAAAAAAAATCCAAGTACAGTGTGAGATAAGACTTTAATCACAGCAGTCAGGAGGGTTTGAGGCTGCAGGTCTAGGCCAGCCAGGGCTGCAATAGTGAGACCTTGTCTTATGAGAAGGGGGAGAGGGCCTGGGAGTGTAGTTCAGTGGTAAATCATTTGCCTAGCATATGTGAATCTCTAGCTTCCATCCCAGTTCCTGGGGGAAATTTTATCTTTGGATAGTTAACAGAGATCTATGACTTTCTAACTGTTGTTTTCCTCTGAAGACATGAACAAACATCTGTTCACTATGGCTAGGGGTACTGTGGACAGCGGAAGAAACTTACCCATAGTGCCACAAGAAAGAGTGTCCTCTTTCCCTGCGTGGTTCCTGTTTCTCTAACCTTGTGAATGGTCTAGCTACCTAAGTTGTATGACCTTCTTTCTTCTTTAGGACTGAAAATTTCCATCCCTAGGATATGGCTACACTTAATTTCTTCGTCTGTGGCCACTGCAAGGCACTGGCACAGAAAAGAAACAAAATGTAGAGCTGTGTCCGAGCTCAAACTGAACCACACAAGGAAAATTTGTATTTGTATTTTCTTTGTAGAACATGCAATGGGTGACTAAGCATTTTAGTGCAGGGCATAGCTCAATGGCAGAGTGCTTGCCTAGGGTACATAAGGCCCTAGATTTGATCCCCAGCATTGATAAATATTATCTAGGAGGGGTGTAATCCCATAACTCCTCATGCTGGTGTAGGATGGCTAATTTGACACTACCCTGGGCTATAGAGTAACATAATAAAAAAGCTACATGATTTCAGTAGCTAGTGAGCTTAACTAGCCCAATCTTAATGAACTAATTTAAAACTATAAACTTGAGGGTAGGGCGATGGTCCAGCGGTTGAGAGTACTTGGCTGCTCTTCTAGAGGACCTGGTTTGGTTCCCAGCACCCAAATGACAACTTACAAGGTCTGTAACTCCAGTTCCAGGGCATCTGACTCTCTCTTCTGGAATTTGCGGGCACTAGGCACACATATGAGCTGACAGGGCACTCCTCCACATTTTAAAAAATTTTAAATAGAAACAACTAAAATTTATAATAAATTTATAATAAATAAAATCTATATAATAGAACAACAAAAAGTCTCTGGTCAGGACACAGAAGTTGTTGTGCCTGGGTTGCAGAGGGATGGGGTGGCCGTTTACTAAGCACGCTAGACATCTTCCTTGACAGAAGAATAGCATTAAAACTCTTGTTTTACAATTTGTCCAAGATGTCACACTTGTCCTAATGACTGGCCTAGTGGAGAGAGTGGGTGAAATTTCAAACCCAGACCCTTTCAGTCCAGGTTCTGGTCCCCTGCATCCTGCAGAGTACGTAGAGGATGGGGAGTCCGCAAGGGTGACCTGGAATGAGGGTGACCCACCAACCACGCCATCGACTTCGGGTCTCAGAGTAGCGGAGGAACCCGTGCAAAGCAGGAAGAGTGGTTGTGTGCCACAAGGGAGGGGACAGCCCCAGGGGGTTAGAGGCGGTGGCCGTCCGCATTCTTCGGGGGCGGGGCGCATGGTGGCGCGTCGCCTCGAGGCGGAGCCTGCCAGGACCCGAGGAGCGACCGGCCTTCGTGGCGGGTGAGCAACGGCTCAGGAGCCATGGAGAGCGGCGGCGCGGTCCGGCGGCCGCTGCACTCGGCACAAGCCGTGGACGTGGCCTCGGCCTCCAGCTTCCGCGCCTTCGAGATCCTGCACCTGCACCTGGACCTGCGGGCCGAGTTCGGGCCTCCGGGGCCCGGCCCGGGGAGCCGCGGACTGAGCGGCAGGGCGACGCTGGACCTGCGCGGCTTGCTGCCGGATGGCGCCTCGGAGCTGCGGCTCGACTCCCACAGCTGCTTGGAGGTGACGGCGGCGACGCTGCGCCGGGGGCAGCCCGGAGAGCAGCAGGCGCCCGCGGAGCCCGTGCCTTTCCACACTCGGCCCTTCTCGCACTACGGCCAGGCCCTGTGCGTGGCTTTCCCGCAGCCCTGCTGCGCCGCCGAGCGCTTCCAGCTGGAGCTCACCTACCGCGTCGGGGAGGGACCCGGGGTGAGTGCGCGCGCTGCGCCCGGGCCGCCGGCCTTTCCCAGCCCCCTTGGCCAGCCCGCCGCTCCTGAGCAGCCCAGAGCCAGAGAGCAGGAAAGCTGGCCCTGCTTTTGGAGCTTCCGCGGGACATCCCCGCGCGCCGACTTTCATCCCCAGCAGGCGGCTCTGGATTCCGGCCTCCTGTTCCCCATTCCCGGGATCGAACGTCTCCAGCCGGCGCTGTGTTCCTCCTGCTGGTCCTTCCTGCCTTCCTGGCTTCTGTCTGGGTTATTTGCCTTAGTTTGCCTTGCATCACCTCTGTCACACACGCGCTAGACCAACTTGTCCGCTAGCCTGTGTGTCTTTTCAGGATGAGGAGCTTGGTACACAACTTTGCTTTTTGTTTTATTTTATTTATTTTATTTTATAATTCTCCTTGCTGGCACCTGGACAGCATTGGTTAATTAGCTGGATGCTGACAGGGTCCTTTCTTGTGCTAGCAAGCCCTTTTGGTTGCACAGGCTATAAAATAGCCCATGAATCATTTTTGCTTCCTCCTTTGAAATCCTGCATTTGACTTAAAAGAATCTGAGCAGGGGTGAGAATGTGTAATTAGAGTAGTCTAGGCTTTATAATAATTTGGTCTTCACAATAACTGTTGGTTGGTTCTTAAGTCTTACGGTTTTCAGAGTTGGACAAATATTGGAAATTAAGGTAACTATGTAGTGGACATTTGTTAAGAGTGACAGCCTTAGGCTGGGTTACAAGGTTCACCAAAGCTGCTTGCAGAGTATCGGAGCTTGCTTATCCAGCTAGCAGCTCCCCCTTTCCTGACCCAGAGAGCACTTGACTTCCTCCTTTGATTGGAGGAATGAAAGTGCCTTGTGGTAGAACTTGTTAGAGAAACTGAAAGTCCAAAGCACTAGGGCATAACCTAGCATTGAAGGCAGAGGCAAGTTTCCTTCGGTGCCTGGACGGAAGCTTGACATTGGGAAATACCTTTGCTTCCTCTGCTATATCTTGAGTCCTAATTTTCAGTGGGAGCTAGAAATTAAACAAGACTGGAAAATTAAACCCTCCCTAAATTTGCGAACCCTAAAGGTGGCAAAGTTAACAGCAGAATCTAGTCTGAGTTTGTAGTCCTCCTGCCTCAGCTTCCTGAGTACTGGGACTCTGGGCAGTGTGTCACCATGCCTGGCTGGTATCAGGTGCTTATGTATAGAAGTTCACCGGATGTTGTCAAGTATTTAGGCAAGTGCCTTGCACATCTTAGGAAGCCCTGTTCATTATCCTTGCACCATCTTTAAGTTAAACAGCAGAACCAATTATTGTCCTTCAAGACATCGTGGCCGAGGGCACTATATGCTTTCCAAAGGGTTGCCCTTTGGACCGTGGAGGGCTTCACGGAGGGCATTGCCATGCATTCCTTTTCTGCTTTTGCAACCCTTTCTGATGAGTATGCTCACCCAAGCACTGCAGCGCCTTCTCCCAGAATTCACATGGGCGGTAGTGCACAGGTTTCCTCATTTCCCCGTTCTGTTTCCTTCACATCACTTAAGAACAAACAAAGCAAAAAACAAACACAACACCATAAGCAAAGACTGTGGACGGATAATGAACAGGGTTTTCTAAGATGTGCGAGGCACTTGTCTAAATACTTGACAAAATTCAGTGGGCTTTCTATGTGTAAACGCTCGGTACCAGCCAGGCGTGGTGGCACATTGCCAGGAGTCCCAGTATGCAGGAAGCTGAGGCAGGAGGACTGCAAATTCAAAATAACAACCAAAGGCAGATTAACGGCATAACTGGGCAGATGGTACACAGCTCCTTACGAGTCTTTCACAATTTCCAGTTCCTCATTCGCATCTGGTCAGTCAACAATGGCACACACCAACTGTCAGCACTATCAAGGCTCCATGGGCTTTCCTGGGGTCTTAGTTTTTTACCTACTTCCTTTTCTGATTCATGAGCCCAGCACACTGTACAGCACACTGTAGCTAGCTGTGTGGCTGTCCATCTTTGTGTTTGCCAGGCTTTCCTTGATTTTTTTTTTTTTTTTTTTACGACCATAACAGTTTGGAGGAGTATTGCTCAGGTTATAGAATGCTCTTCTACTGAAAATCCTCAGATGTTTTCCCCCATGACTAGATGAGTAGACTGGAATTGTACATTGTGGAGGGGAAATTCAGAGGTGAAGTGCCACTTGGATCACACTGTCTCGAGTCTGTGCAGTATCAACCTGTCATCTGAATGTCGAGGTTGACCTCAGTCACTCTGCTATAGTAGTACTTGTCAGCCTTTTCTACTGTGTCACCCCCTGCCTTCCACACTGCATTGTATTTATTAGAAGACAAACTGCATTTATTATACTTGCACAAAAGCAGGCAAAGAGAAACTCAACATCCAATGTGGCTTTCTTATGCCTCTTTAAAGTGTCTTAGATCCTTGTTTTCAAGGCCCCTCCTTCAGCCTACTCAGGCCCACCTCCTACCAGTCTATTCAGAGCCTGTGGAGTTCCCAGAACCTGCATACAGGCCTTTCCTCTCTCACCTACTAGACTAGAGAAAGGCTTCTGTCTTTCCTTCCAACATCTCACTCTTGCTTACCCTTAAAGGTCTGATCAGATTTTTTTTAAAGATTTATTTATTATGGGTCACTATGTGGTTGCTGGGAATTGAACTCAGGACTTCTGGAAGAGCATGAGTGGTTAAGTGCTCTTAACCACTGAGCTATCTCTCCAGCCCAATCAGACACTTTTATTTCACCTATGAAACCTTCCTGGGATAGTGTAACCCATTCTTAAATTTTAAATGGACACACGTTACTACAAACACCCACAAACAGTTTTACCTATGTTGAGTATGGTTTCCTCTTGCTATGGGCAGAAGTAAGGTTGGTCCTTTTTCATGATAGAGCCCTGATTTTCTTACTGATAGACAACTTACAACATCAGTCATAACCCTGAGCACTCAGAAAGGAGATCTGGAGTACCTAAGAAAGATACAGTTGTGTCTTGGAAACAACTAGTAGTTGAAAGCCGGCTTGTGACTAAATATCATTGCACTGCAGATAGGTCGTTCTGGAATATCAGAAACCGAGGCACACAGGACATCTCACCGTACCTGTACTAAGGCAAGGTCTCTCTGTCTTCCTTCTTCTGGGGTCTCTAAAGGATCACTGGAAGAAATACCTTAAAAAGGGTGATCCAGTCTACCCAGATATGGGAGAGAATAGGAGTCACCTTACTACATGCATACGTGAGCTAACCACCTCATAAATATTCATGAAAAAAATAAAATAAAATCTGGGCATGGCATGTGCTACTCTAAGATCCTGTCAAAACAAACAAACAAGTAAACATCTAACTCTGGTTAGATGGGAAATTGCTACAGCCAGAAGGACACTGAGGAGGACAGAATCTCAGTCTGAGGCTCTGACAGGATGCCTGAGATAAACTTGGAATACAGTGAGAATGCAGAGTCTGCCCTGTGATGCGGGCATGAGACCATGGCCTATTCCAGAGCAGACTAAACACACACTAGGACAGGACCGTCGGGAACAGATTGGCTGGCAGGAAGGTCTTAATAGTTATGAAATGTCCTCAAAGTGTCCCCATGTCAGCCAGCTCCTCCCTCTGTTCATGATCTCTCTGTTCTCTCTTAGGTTTGTTGGTTGGCTCCTGAGCAGACGGCAGGAAAGGAGAAACCCTTTGTCTACACCCAGGGTCAGGCGGTCTTAAACCGAGCCTTTTTTCCTTGCTTTGACACTCCAGCAGTGAAGTGCACGTATTCAGCTCTCATTGAGGTAAGGCGACCTAACTTAGTATGTTTGCCCTTGAGATTAGGGATGAGATGGCTCAGCAGTTAAGAGCACGTCTGCTCTTCCAGGGGACTCTAATTCAGTTCTTAGCACCCACATCAGGTGGCTTACAACTGTCTATGACCCTTTGTCCAGGAAGTCTAGCACTTCATCGGCATCTTCATCTATATGCACATACCTACATGCACACACACACACATACACATACACACACACACACACACACACACACACACCTACATATAATTAAAACATAATAAAATAAATATTTTTTAATGTTAAAAAAAAAGCCAGGCACGATAGTACATGCCTATAATCCCAGCCCTTAGGAGGCAAAGACATAAGAATCATGAGTTCAATGCCAACCTAGGCCATCTAGGCAGACCCTCTCTCAGAGAAAGATACAAAGAACATAACCCACCAGGTCCCATTTTGGCTGGCAACTTACTACATCCATCCAGTGGAATCTCTGAAAACCCTTCCCTCGTAAAGCTTTCCATCTGCAGATATTGTTTGAGACTGCATCTCACCGTGTAGACCTGGCTAGCCTGGAACTCACGATGTAGAGCAGGCTAGATGCTCAGAGTTTCTGAGTGCTGGTAGGCACTGCCAAGCCTCGTCCATTGACAGAAAATTTACATGGTCCAAATCCCATCAGTGTTCGCTTTCGAAGCCTTTGTGTTCTCCGGGATAGACTCTGAGCCATCACCGTCACTGTTGAGATTTCTGATCACATTATTCTTCAAGTTAGACAAAAGGAGGCCTTTTTTTTTTTTTTGCCAGGCACGGTTATGTCATTCAAGCAGCCAGAAAGAGGCAGGGGGGACCATCAAGAGTTCCAGGTCAGCCTGGTATGCACAGCAAGTTTCAGGCTTGTCAGGGCTACATAGAAACACTTTGCCTCAAAAAGAGCAAAGCAATAGACAAACACGCAACGAAGGCTTTCCGGGTGCGAAGGCTTTCTGGGTGAGGTTTCCTACGCCCTCTCTGTTACCAGGTTCCAGATGGCTTCACAGCTGTGATGAGCGCAAACACCTGGGAGAAGAGAGGACCAAATAAGTTCTTCTTCCAGATGAGCCAGCCCATCCCCTCCTATCTGATAGCTTTGGCCATTGGAGATCTGGCTTCAGCTGAGGTTGGACCCAGGTAAGAAACACTCCATAGGCAAGGTTGGATTCACACACACACACACACACACACACACACACACACACACACACACACACACACCAGAGCCAGGGGCCACTCTGACCCAGTGGTCCTGCTAAAATGGCTCTTGGGGCAGTGTGGGATCCTGTGCTTGCTGCCTTCAGATGCTGAATAGGTTGGCAGAGGTTCTAGTTTTTCTCTCTTCCTCTTCCCCACCCCTCCCTTTTCCTCCCTTCCATGTCTCAGCAATGAGACTGTCAGTCCTGCTGGTACAGCAGCAGTGGGTGGAGCTGTAGTGGAGTCTCTTGGGTGAAGGCAGCCACTCAGTCAAGTGATGTTGGTGCTCGAGTGGATGTTTTAGAAGGCTATTCTTGATTAGTAACTAAGTTTCTTCTGGCCACTGTTATACCTCTGTGCCCAAATCCATTTCCTCTAGCACTGAATTCTGCAAATTAACAACTTGGAACTCATTGCATCCTTTTAAAGGGAGAAAGACAGTCTTTTCTGCCTGCTACAGATGCCTCAATCTAGACATATAATGTCATGATGCTAGGCGGATTTAGTGGAGGCAAAAAGGTATTTTGTACAGTTTCTTGAGACAAGAGCATCGGCCATGAGCTGGGCACAGTGGCGCACTCCTGCATCCCCAGCTACTAGGGATGCTGAGACAGAAAGTCTCAAGTTCGAAGCTGGCCAGGACTGTATAAAATAAATAATCCTATCTAAAGCCAGAAGAATAGATTTTTCAGATTTTCCTATTTTTTCTCTCTGCAGCTTAATCCTACTCGGTACAGGGCCCCTTTCCTAGCTCTGTGTTGTTCCTTAGCTCACGTTTTATTTCAGGGCTCTAAAGAACTAGTGGCATCATGAATTAAGTTAGTTCCTAGGTGTCAGGTAGAATACTAAGCGGAATTCCATTGGTACATGCTTCCAGCTCACACATTCAAAACGCTAGTCCTGGTTGTTGTTGTTTTGGTGTGCTTGGGGTCAAAGCCAGGACCTTAAGCATGCTCGACAGGCATTCTGGCCCTGAGCGATATCCCCAGCACTACCAATTCATGTGCTAACTTATTCCTAATAGACAGAGAGGTCATCTTTGCCACCAGAGGATTTTTCCTCTGATCGCAAGATAAGGAAAGGCCTGTGGTTTGACGACATGTTTTCCTAACAAGCATTCTACTTGCAAAAGTATGAAGTAGACTGTGTGTGGTGGTGTACACCTTTGATGTAAGCACCCTGAGGGCAGAGGCAATCGGATCTCTGTTTGAGGCCAGCCAGGATTGCACAATGAGACCCTATCTTCAAATAAAACAAGACGGCATATGAATTAATCATAATGGCAATGGGAAGATGTCAGAATCCATGGCATATGACAGAGAGCATACCATAAAATATTCCCTTGAACCCTCCGTAAGAAATTGACTCAAGGGCTGGAGAGATGGCTCAGCGGTTAAGAGCATTAACTGCTCTTCCAGCCTCAAAACAAAACAAAACAAAAAACCAAATCAAAAAGAAGTAAAGTAGTGATGACAACTTCTTTAGCCCCCATCGAGTGGACAGCCCTTGTTCACATCTGAGGGCTCATGCTGTAAGTTAAACAGGAGGGTCTTCTGCACAGTATTCCTCCTATCCCAGCTCCTGGTAACACAAGAACACCCTGGGTAGAAGGCAAGAGGGTGGAACCCAGTGGCCATTGGTGTATGATCCCACCTAACCGTACACAGACCCAGTGTGGTTGCTAATATGTGTACCCTCTTGGGATAGCCAGCTATGACTAAGTACTTTATGCAAGCCTCAGGTGCAGGCCTTGGCTTCAGGAGTCCCTCATCCTGGTGCCAGCTCATCCTTGGCATCCAGTGGCCTTGACCTAAATTCTGGCTCCCTCAGCTTTGACTTTCTCTTTGATCATATCTTCCTGACGGTGGTGTCGTTTCTCCCTCCTCACTTCTGATTTCCTGTTGTTAGTCTTTGGTTGGTTGGTTGGTTGGTTGGTTGGTTGGTTGAGACAGGGTCTTCCTATGTAGCCCAGAATGGCCTCCAACTCTCAATCCTCCTGCCTCAGCCTTCCAAATGTTGGGATTACAAGGCTGCAGTAAGACAGCTCATTGGGTAAAGGTACTTGTCACCAAGTCTGATAATCTAAATTCTTTCTTTTTCATAAAGATTTATTCATTTATTATATATAAGTACACTGTAGCTGTCTTCAGACACACCAGAAGAGGGCATCGGACCCCATTACAGATGGTTATGAGCCACCATGTGGTTGCTGGGATTTGAACTCAGGACCTCGGGAAGAACAGTCAGTGCTCTTACCCGCTGAGTCATCTCCCCAGCCCCCACAAGCCTGATAATCTAAGCTGGGTCTTACATAGTAGAACCAGATTCCCCTATGCACACACATTGTGCCATACACACGTTTGCACATGCACATATACATCATACGTTCACATAAATAAGCATAATAAAAAAGTTTAATGCTCTACAGAGTGAGTTCCAGGACAGCCAGGGCTACACAGAGAAACTCTGTCTCGAAAAACCAAAAAGAAAAAGAAAAAAGTTTAATGCTGCTGGGCATTGGTGGCCCACGCCTTTAATCCCAGCACTTGGGAGGCAGAGGCAGGCGGATTTTTGAGTTGAGGCCAGCCTGGTCTACAGAGTGAGTTCTAGGACAGCCAGGGCTATACAGAGAAACCCTGTCTCAAAAAATCAAAAAAAAAAAAAAAAGTTCAATGCTGGTATTATAGATGCATACCACCTTGTTCACTATTTCTTAATTTTTATGAAAAATTCAAATTATCAAACGTTGAAGGAACCATACATTGAACATCTGAAACACACCTGTTTTGTCATACTAATTTTAATTAATTTATTTATTTTTAAAGATTTATTTATTATAATTACATATACAATAGCTGTCTTCAGACACACCAGAAGAAGGCATCAGATCTCATTACAGATGTGAGCCACCATGTGGTTGCTGGGATTTGAACTCAGGACCTTCGGAAGAGTAGTCAATGCTCTTACCCGCTGAGCCATCTCACCAGCCCACTGGTTTTATTTATACATGGGCTTGTTTTTGTTTGTCCTAGACCATTTTTTAATTTCTAAAATGACATGATTACATACACATTTATTTGTGTCTGTGTGTGCACTGTGCATGGGGGCATACATTTGTGTGCAGTATACATGTAGAGATCAGAAGATGTTGCAGAAGTCACTGTTCTCTTTGCACTTAGTAGGTCTCAGAACTTAGTCATCAGGTGTAGCAAGAAGATGCTTCTAACTCCGGAGCCAACTCACTGCTCACTGGCTCTGTTCTAGACCATTAGCATATCATACTGTCCCTCTGAGGAGTGAAGCCCATCCTAGCTTTAGTTTGAAGTAAAGACAATATCATTTGACACACAAAGGAACTGTCAACTTTTTCATTAATATTGCTAGTTTTATCTCAAAAGACAAATTTTAATTCCAGGGATTTTATTATCATAGTGTGTGTGTGTGCGCGCGCGTGTGCGCGTGTGTGTGTGTGTGTGTGTGTGTGTGTGCGCGTGTGTGTGCGCGTGTGTGTGTGTGTGTGCGTGTGTGTGTGTGTGTGTGTGTGTGTGTGTTACAAAGTCTCACTGTGTAGCCCTGGAGCTCACAGAGATCTACCTGTCTCCCCCTCCCACGTGCTGGGATTGAAGAGGTACACCACCACCATACCCGGCCATCATCAGAATTCCTTCACCTATCCCATAAATAGGAAGAAGGAACGTAATTGTGTCACTTTATGAAGGTCTCTTATATTCTGTCTTTTTTATTTGATAATGTTTTGTTTTGTTTTGTTTGAAATAGGATCTTACTTTATAGCCCTAGATCTCTTGGAACTCACAGCAATCCTCCTGCTTCAGCCGCTCCAGTGCTGAGATTACAGCCCTGAGTCCTATATTCTGTTTCATTTCACTTCCACTTTTGCAGGATTAAATTCAGTTTCCGTGAACTTCATGTGGGTTTAGGTCCCATTGCCTAGATGGGCTTCCTGGTGCCTCCAGAAGGCAATCTTAGGTGCTCACACCCAGGTGTGACAAGCAGCCTCTTGGGGCTGAGCAAAGGGACTGGTCTCTTCTTTCCTGTGTGAGTGGCTGGCTACATGGCCACATTGCATTGGCTCAAACATGGGAGAAGGCTAGTGTTCCGCAGGTGGTTCCCGTGGCCGACGCAGTCTCAGCATTCTTCTGCTCTCTGTGCTTAGGAGCCGAGTGTGGGCAGAGCCCTGCCTGATTGAAGCTGCCAAGGAAGAGTACAGTGGGGTCATAGAAGAATTTCTGGCAACAGGAGAGAAGCTTTTCGGACCCTATGTTTGGGGAAGGTGTGGTATCAATTAATGGATGTGTTTTGTGAAACTGAGTGGCTGTTTTCCACACTCCTGGGGCTCCCTCCCTTCCTCTGTCTCCTAGAGTAAGGCTTCCTCATCTCAGAAACACAGGAGAGGAGGAGACAAAGAGGAAGGGATGATGAGCCAGGCTCCTTGAGGCTAGCTACTAAAGGGATCTGGGAGGAACAGATTTTTGAAGTCATTAAAATGCGCTGCCAGGAGCTGGGGAGATGGCTCAGCGGCTAAGAGCACTGATTGCTCTTCATCCATGAGTTCAATTCCCAGCAACCACATGGTGGCTCACAACCATCTATAATAGAATCTGATGCTCTCTTCTGGTGTGTCTGAAGACACTACAGCGTACTCATGTAAATATAATAAATCTTAAAAAAAGAAAGAAAATGCGCTGCCAGGCTAGAGGTGGAGAGAGTAGAGAACCCTCAGGACCTTTATTAGCATGCCTTTCCTCTTTGTGGGAAGTTACCTTAAAGTCTTCAAGCTGCAGGCTTGGAGATACGGGCTGGTCTTTATGAGCGGGCCTCGGGTGGGAAGTGTTGTGGAGCTGAGAGCATGCTCACAGCCAGTTTGGGAGGAGAGCAAAACAGGGCTCAGCTGCCTTTTAGAGGTGAGCGTGAAGGCAGGAGTGCTTGCTGGGGAAGCACGCAGGGGCCCAGGCTTCATTTTCAGCAAGGCCTGTCTGTTTAGTGGCTGCAGCTCTGGGTCTGAAGAGGATGGGGAGGTGAGGCCTGCTCTGGAGAGAAAGGGCCTCCCCTGACTTGAGTTTCTTGGCAGGTATGATTTGCTCTTCATGCCACCATCCTTTCCATTTGGAGGAATGGAGAATCCGTGTCTGACCTTTGTCACTCCGTGCCTGCTAGCAGGGGACCGCTCCTTAGCCGATGTCATCATCCATGAGATCTCCCACAGTTGGTTTGGGAACCTGGTCACCAATGCCAACTGGGGAGAGTTCTGGCTCAATGAAGGCTTCACCATGTATGCCCAGAGAAGGATCTCCACCATCCTGTTCGGTAAGGTGCATCCTTCCGAGCACCTGGCTCCATTCTTGCGCCATCTGCTCCTGTGGCCTCATCGTGTGGGTGGGCGCAAAGGGAGGCGAGACTTACGCAGAAAACTGTGGGTTTATTTCTCTATTCATTTTTATTGTGTGCATGCTTTGCCTGTTTGTATGTATGTTCAACATATGTGTGCCTGGTCCTTGCGGAGGTCGGAAGATGACATCAGATCCCCTGGAACAGGAATTACAGGTGCTATGAGACACTGTGTGGGTGCTGGGATCGAAGCCAGGTCCTCTGCAAGCAGTCAGAGCTCTGAACCTCTGAGCCATCTCTCCAGCCTCTTTTAATTTTTCTTTTGTTTATATTGCTTGTTGTTGTGTTGCTTGAGACAGACCTCACAGAAGGCTAGCCTAGAACTCACTGTATAGACCAGGCTGTCCCTGAATTTACTGTGTAGACCAGGCTGTCCCTGAATTTACTGTGTAGACCAGGCTGGCCCTGAACTCACACAGATCACTTCTCTGCCTGCCTTTGCCTTCTGAGGAAAGCTATGCAGCTGCCATGCCCAGCACTTTGGGGCTTTTTTGAGACAGGTCTTGGGCTGAGGATACAGTTCATTTGTTCAGCTGCCAAAGTGCTTTCCTGGGTCCAATCTCCAATACTGAAGGGCAGGGTTCAGGCAAGTTTTTGCTGTGTAGGCTCTTTTAGTCTAGAACTCACTATATAAACCAGGTCAGACTCCCCCCTCCTGCCTCTACCTCCTAAAAGCTCAATTCTGTATGTGAGTATGAAAGATCAAACACCTATAGGTTTGGTTTGTTTGTTTTTCTTTTGAGACAGGGTCTCACTGTGCATGCCTGGCTGGCCGGGAACTCACTATATAAACCAGAGATCCACCTGCCTCTGCTTTCTGAGCCCTAGGACTAAAGCCATATCATTCCTTGCTCACATCAACAGTTTTAAACTAGCTTGATAATAATATTAATAGTATTTAAAATTTTTTAATTCTCAAAAATAATTCAAAGCATTAAAGAAAAAAAGAGTTTAAAAACTTTTCATTAAATGTAATAGGGTTTGGGCTGGTAACGTAGCCCATTAGGTACAGTGATTGCCGGACATGCACAAGGCCTCTGGTTTGACCCTCGGGACTGAGGGCCAGGGTGGGGTGGGGAGTGGACGTTGATGAAGTTCAATAGCTCAGTGGTTGCGTACCTACCTAACGTGCATAAGTCTCTGGGTCCTGTGGCAGACATAAAACCAGGCATGATGGTGCACGTCTATAATTCTCATTTTCAGAAGGTCAAGGCTAGTGAGGCCAGCCTAAGCTACAGGAGACCCTGTCTCAAAAGGAGAAAGAAATATTTGACAACCATTTTTCTGTACACACACGTCAGTACATACTTCAGAAGATTTCAGGAAGGAAGACTATTAGAAACATCACCTCTGCCCTGGAGGTGGTGGCAATGGCTTTGACCCCAGCACTCAGCAGGCAGAGGGAGACTCATCTCTGTGAGTTCCAGGCTAGCCTGGTCTACAGAGCAAGTTCCAGAACATCTGGGGATAATAGGGAAATCTTGTCTTGAAAAAGCAAAAACAAAAAACAAAGAAAGGAAGGAACGTCACCTCTGACCTGAGCACAGTAAAGACTTGCAGTGTGTGTTATCCTTTACTTCCCAAAACGTTGGGTCAGCGTTGGACTCTCACTCAAAGTATACACAGCAAGTTTTTGTTTGTGAATGTCTTAATCAGCCACAAAGAATCCTGTGACAAACTGGGCCTGGTGACTCACAGGTGTGAGTCCTTAGCACTGGGGGACTGAAGCAGGAAGGTCATGAGTTTGAGGCCAGCCAGGGTCATATAGTAGGACCTTGTCTTAAAAAAGGAAAGATGAACGACAACAACGAGGACAACCCAACCAGGCTGGGCATGGTAGCTGAACTGACTTCAAGGCTAGCCTGGACTACATAGCGAGTTTAACTTAGCAGAGCTAAAATACTGGAATCCCATAGCACACTTTTATTTTTTCAGTGTGCAGAAGAGAAAAACTGAGGCCAAGGGAGGCTCAGAGTCAGAACACGTAGTGAGTGGCAGAGTCAACGTGTGTGCTCGTAGGCACGTACTCCGGTGTTTGTGTGGAAGTCAAAGAACAGCTTTCTGGAATGGCTACTCCCCTTTTGTAATAATCTTGGTGATTATTGAAGGTGCTAGGGCTTGGTGGCAGGCTCCTCTACCCACTGAGCCATGCCACTGGCTCCCAAGGTTCTGTTTTTAAAGCTAGGAGGAAATTTAAAAGACAGTTAAAGTTTTTTTTTTTTTTTCATTTTTTGAGACAAGGTTTCCTATATACCCCCAGATGGCCTGGAATTCACTGTGTGGACCCGACTGACCTTAAACTGACAGGGATCCACCTGCCTCTGACCCTAGAGCTAGTAAAGGCCTGTGCCACCATCCACGCCCAGGCCAGGTGCTTGATGTTTTTGAAGGTGACAGTTTCTTTGGTACACAGGATCATCAGAGTAAAACTATTTTAGGTTTCATAGAGACCAAGTTGTTACCTAAAAATAAAAATACATTCATTCCGGTTGACAAGGAAGAAGGTTCCCCTTGTCCTTGTGGGAAAGACCCAAGGTTCACCAAACCTCTGTATCCCAGAGAAACCGAGAGCTAGGGAGGGGCTGAGTCATGTTCTATGTCATCAGACCACAAGGGGGCAGCACAGGGCCTCTGTGGGGAGCCGTGGACTTGGCGCACTTGGGATTCGTGGTTTTATTTTCGGCCAGGAGCTGCGTACACTTGCTTGGAGGCCGCCACAGGGAGGGCTCTGCTGCGGCAGCACATGGACGTGTCCGGAGAGGAGAACCCGCTCAACAAGCTCCGGGTGAAGATCGAACCAGGTCCAGAAGGCTCCTCTGTCTCCCCCCTCCAGTAAATTACGCTTGGAGCCCCAAGTTAGTCTGAGCCACATGTTAGAATGCTTTCTTTGAGGAGTGGGCCACCGCAGTGCTCTGGCCTTGTCCTGTGCTGTAGGCCGACTGACTGAGCACAACCATTTCGGCCACTAAGTTCTTAATGACTTGGCCGTTGCATTGTACAGGCTCGCTCCCATCCCTCTTTATCGTTGTCCCAGGAGCGCAGCTCGTAAGTAAAGCGTGTTAGCCTCGTGTTACAGAACTGGGCAAATTCCGTGACTTGCCCAAGGTCATGCATCTGACAGCTCTGGACTTCCTGCTTTCTAGAATTTTTCTTTAGTTTCACGTGTGACTAACCTAAAACCCTTTTGTGCAACTGGAGCGTGTGTTCTCTGGTGCCACTGACTGTAAAATGAACTTCTAGTACATTGGTGATTAGCTTAAGTCTAGGACAGCTGTAAAAACAACATCTGGGAGGTTGACTGTGTAGATGGTGACCAACCAGACTCAAAAGTCTGAATATGGTCAGCCCTAAGAGCACATTGCCCAAGGAAATGTGCTAGGCTCTTTGAACCACCAGTCTCCCTGGCCCTGTCTTAGATCCATAGTTACTGACCCTCTCTCTGCTGTCACCTTTGACGTGCCATGAGAAGGACCATTGGTGGCCTAGAAACCTTGGCTGTAATGGGAAAGGTGTAGTCTGGGCGATTCCAATAGTTGGTCTGTAATCTGAAGGCAGAAGAGGTGCATGCCCTGTCTCAGCCCTGTCCGCTCTCCCCTCTGCCAGGTGTTGACCCGGATGACACCTACAATGAGACCCCCTACGAGAAAGGTTACTGCTTTGTCTCATACCTGGCCCACCTGGTGGGTGATCAAGATCAGTTTGACAAGTTTCTCAAGGTACAGTCACCTCTCCATGTGGGGAGAAGGACGAGGAGCAGGTAAAGCAGCTGGGTCAGAGGGCTAGGGTAGGGGTAGGGGGCACAACCGCAAGAGGTAAGGGGTCAGAGAGGGCCTGAGAGATGGGGGAGCTCTGCTCCCCAGGATGGATGGAGAGATAACAACCACGTCCCTCCTCACAGGCCTATGTAGATGAGTTTAAGTTCCAAAGTATCGTGGCTGAAGATTTTCTGGAATTCTACCTGGAGTATTTCCCTGAGCTGAAGAAGAAGGGAGTGGATTCCATTGCAGGTAAGCAGAGAAACTGGGCTGTTTCCAAGAACTCAGAGAATGAGCAAGATGAGATGGAGGACATGGAGTCATAGGTTCCATTTGGAGAGGCAGCCCAAGACCCTAGGCCCTGTTCCACAGAATGACAACTGGTGGCTGGGGTGGAGTTCCATGCGCCAGCATATGCCTAGTGTATACAAGGCCCTGGACTCAACCCAGAGAGAGGGGGAGGGGGAAGAGGGAGAGGGGGAGAGAGAGAGAGAGGGAGAGAGGGAGAGAGGGAGAAGAGAGAGAAGAAGAAGAGAGAGAAGGAGAAGAGAGAGAACAGAGGACAGATTTCAACTTCCTGGATTGGCAGTGTAGTTCAGTTGGTAGAACGTTACTTGTCATATATGAGGACCTGGGTCTGACCCCCTACACCAAAACATAAAGGCAAATGGAAAATCTCTTTTTAAGTTGAACTTAAGCGCTTCGGAGTCCGAGGCAGCTGATAGCCATAACTTTTGTTTGTTTGTTTGTTTTGTTTTGTTTTGTTTTTGAGACAGGGTTTCTCTGTATAGCCCTGGCTGTCCTGGAACTTACTCTATAGACCAGGCTGGCCTCGAACTCAGAAATCTGCCTGCCTCTGCCTCCCAAGTGCTGGGATTAAAGGTGTGCACCACCACTGCCCCAATAGTCATAACTTTAAAATCAGCCCAAGTTATATATTGAGTTCAAGTCAAAACAAACAAAATAAAAAAATTTGGGGGATGACTGTCACCCCAGCTCTTGGGGGAGGTGGGAACAAGAGGATCAGGGTTCGGTTCCAGTAAGTTCAAGGCCAGTGTGTCAGGAAGACAGAGACCCAGAGGCAGGCTGACTTCCTGACTCTTCTCAGAGGCTTGCTGTGATCTCTGCCACCCATATTAGAAGCAGGACAGCAAAAGGGGTCATCGCCTTTTGCCCTAAGCTCGCGCTGAGGTCTCTCTGGGTCTTGTGAGCAAAGGGAAATCCTGGCTGTCGCTCTGATGTCAGGAGGGTGGCGCTACTTCCTCATAGAGCAGAGAGGATGTCCCTTACGTGGCCCAGACAGTCCCTTAGTTAGACACACCCCTTGTCGGAACGTGAACTCTGAATCACTTGGTTGGTTTGGTGAAGTCGGCTTCAGCCTTGGTAGCACCTTGTCCTGCAGTTGGTTGAAAGCCTGGATTTCAAGGTCATGAGACTAACGAATAATAGTTAATAATTACTGAGTACTTACTGTGCACCAGGCAGGACGCTAAGCTTTTAATGTGTATTTGCTCATTTAATCTTCACAACTGTCAACTAAGGTAGGGCCTAGCACCCCCATTTTACAAACAACTGAGGCGCCAAGAGGTAAAATAACCTGCTCGTGGCCTCCCAGAGCCTATGGCAGAGCTAGAATGGGAAGCTGGGCAGCCCAGGCTTGGTCCCTGATGCTTACACACTGTGCTGTTAGGATGGGAAGGACAGGATGCGCTTGAATATGGCGGTGGCTGTCACCTGATGACAGAGTGCTAATTTTAAAACAGAAACCAGCTTTACAGTAGAAGCAGGCACAGTCCAGTCTTACTGTGAGCGCTTCCAGATGCCACCCTAGCCAGGACCCTGCAGATGGGGAAATGGGACTTGTAAGCTCAGGAAACTGCTTGGACATACTGACTGGTGGGGGACCCCTGACGGTGCCTTCTTTTCTTTTACCTATGAGGTTTTGAGTTTGATCGATGGCTGAACACCCCTGGCTGGCCCCCCTACCTCCCCGACCTCTCCCCTGGGGACTCACTCATGAAGCCAGCCGAAGAGCTGGCGGAGCTGTGGGTGACCTCAGAGCCAGACATGCAAGCCATTGAAGCCGTGGCCATCTCCACCTGGAAGACCTACCAGCTTGTCTACTTCCTAGATAAGATCCTGCAGAAGTCTCCTCTCCCTCCTGGTAAAGATAGTGGGTTTACCTCCTTATCACGCTGAATCCAGGTGCACAGCTTCGTGGCAGAGGTCAGAGGGACATTCAGATGTAGTCCTCCAAGTGACTCCGGGGTAGAGGGGAGGCCAACACTTCACAAGACTATGCCATCAGAACGGCGAAGGTTACACAAACAAGATCAAATTAATAAAGCCTGGCATCCATAAGGGCCCTGGTTCTGCAGGGCCTTCTTTAAACTCTGTCTCTCTTAGGCCTTTTAATCTCCATGATTATTCTGTGAAGGGGCATTATGATCTTAATCCCCGGTAGCAGAGACTATATCAGAAAGCACCAGTGACTGATACAACTACTAAGTGGTTGGGCTAAGATTTGAACCTAGTCACCAAAACTCTTTTCAATTTAAAAATTATTTTAAAGATTTATTGAAGTATGTAGTATGTGTCTGTCCCATGTGTGTGGGTACCCATGGAGGCCAGAAGAGGGCGTTAAATCCCCTAGAGCTGTGCTTACGGGTGATTGTAAGCCAGCTGATGTGGATGCTGCGAACTGAACTGAGGTCCTCTGGAAAAGCAGCAAGCGCTCCCAGCCACTGAGCTGTCTCCTGAGCTCCATCATCTGACCCACTGATGCTTTGATGTTGCTCTGTCGGAAATAATAGTCATCAAATCCCTGTGAGAATCACCCTTCTGGACATAGGAGGTTTTTCATACTAAGAATAAGTAACTGAACATATTCAGATTTCAAAGCTGGATCCAAATTTATTAGTAGAATGGTAGGAGAGAACGTGAGGAAAAGAGCAGAGAGTCTGGAGTAAAGTTAAGGGCGTTTTTATGGGAGAGCCTTAGAATTAGAGTGCTCGTGGTACTAGAACATCATCATGCCAGACACATGAGCAGAGTGGATGTGAGAGGTGAGTGGTAAGGAGCTTTCTACCAGTGCTTTTGGAGGGAATGAGGGCAGACACTCGGTGGCCCAGAGAATGAGCCTTCCGGGCTCCTCAGTTGGTCATCAACAGCCTGTCACTCTCGCTTTTCTAGGGAATGTGAAAAAACTTGGGGAGACATACCCAAAGATTTCCAATGCCCAGAATGCTGAATTACGGCTAAGATGGGGCCAAATCATCCTTAAGAATGACTACCAAGAAGAGTTCTGGAAAGTGAAGGACTTCCTGCAGAGCCAGGTGGGTAATTACATCCCTGGTCCCCTCACAGGCTGTGGAGCTTTGTTATCGTACCTGAGGTCTTCCTTTGGGAGAGCCACAGGAGAGCCTCATAGGTCTGCGCTTCAGAGGAAGTGGGGCTAGCCGCTGAGAGACCCTCCTCGTCATGCTAGTGCTGGTGTAACTCCCTGGAGCTTCATCCTGTGGGAAGAGAAGTTTGCGGGTTTAGGGAGCTTTTTGGAGTTCAGCCAGTGAAGCCTAAGGGGATGAAGCTAGTTAGAGCTAACTGGAAACTGGGAAGAGGGCAGTGGCAATGTGAGGACTGGTCACGCCAAAGAACAAAGGAGGGGAGTGAAGGGCAAGGTCCCTGATCCCCGGAGGAGTTCTTGCACCAGCAGATTCCCGTGAGAGTAACCTTTTAGGGCAGAGGGCTCTCGGATAAACTGAGCATCCTCAAATCCAGAGCAAGGAGGAACTGAGTGGATCGAGAGCAATGCCCAGATGGCTTCTTCTGTCATAGAGTTTGTGTGTGTGTGGAGTGGAAAAGGGAGGTCTGTGGGAGGTCCTTTGAACCCTCTGGCTGGTAGCCAAGCCTCTGTCGCTCAGGAGCTTGCCCTGCAAACTGCTGTACAGTGATATGAATTTTGGCTTGATTGCAGATGGCTCTTATATGGCCCTGGGTTTTGGCTGTCATTGTTTTGGTGACTAACTGCCTCCAACTTTCCAAAAGTTTGTAATCCCATTGTGTCAACCCGTCATTTGTACTCGTAGATGGTCCCTCGTTACCATGGTTTGGGGTTCACACTGAACTTTATTTCCCCATGCTGACCATCCTCCACTCCCTAGAAGATGCCAAAATCACGGGAAGCACTTCATTCCCCCACTCTGACCCCCACATCCTTTTTGTCCTTAGACCGTGGCTGCTGTTGGAGGAGGGGGGCTGGGAAGACCTACTGAGCGAGCCACTGAGGACAGGTGTTTATGCTTCTTACAGGGCAAGCAGAAGTACACCCTACCACTGTACCACGCCATGATGGGTGGCAGCGAGATGGCCCGGACCCTCGCCAAGGACACCTTTGCAGCCACCGCTTCCCAGCTCCACAGCAACGTGGTCAACTATGTCCAGCAGATCCTGGTGTCCAAGGACAATTAGAGGCTCACCTGGGTGGCCCCTGCCTCTTGGGCTTCACAGGCTTTCTGGAGAATTGTTCCTTCCCAAATTCATGTTCTCACCGCAGTGCCCCGGGGCTTCCGTTCTCTGGGTTTGGGTCTCTGCTCTGGTGGCAGCTTCTGGTCTAGAGAGTTCTGAGAGTCCTAGAAGGCCTCTCATGCTCCCCGTAGCCCAGGCTGCAGAGAGTAAAATGTCATTTTTTTTCTTTTCAAATAAATGTTTTTAAGCAAGAAGTAGATTAATTTGGAGTTACAGACTGACTCGCTTATTTTTATTTATGTTTAAGAAACGTTTTGTGTGTGTGTGTGTGCACGCAAGTGCATGTGTGTGTGCTGTGATGC
The DNA here is from genome assembly GCF_008632895.1 of Mastomys coucha. NCBI lineage: Eukaryota > Metazoa > Chordata > Mammalia > Rodentia > Muridae > Mastomys > Mastomys coucha. The sequence goes on along the minus strand of NW_022196891.1, from coordinate 31,878,617 downwards.
ACATGTGGAGGTCACAGGACAACTTGTGGAAGTTGTTTCTCTTGGATTACCAGCTTAGTGGCGAGTATTCCTACCCACTAGGCCATCTCACCAGCCCTGGGTTTGGTCGTTTTGCGATACCCATGATACTGTCCTTTCTGGCCTGGAATTCACTGTAGACCAGGCTCAAACCTATGGTGCTCCTTCTACCTCCTGAGTGCCGGGGCTATAGGCAGCAACAAAAGCCACCGTTGACTGCTGGTGACCCTCTGTGTCATGTGTGCATGGTTGCCCACCCACACAGGGGTGTTCTGCTTCCTCTGTTCCCCTCTCACCTCCTTGGGGCTTTGCTAGGCCTCCCCTGCCCCAGATCCTCACTCACTGTTGTAATGGGTTGGGACTGGCAGAGTCTGCTGAGCGACCATAGCTGAACTCCGATTTCCTGGTTCTACGGGGAGGTGGAAGCGGTCAGCATCTTGGTTTGAGAATGGGAATGACAAGAGAGCGTGCTAAGACAAGTTTAAGTTACCTTTCCTAAACATGGGGAACTTTGAGCTGGTCTCCAGCAGGCTTCACCTGTGCCTCTGCCTTCCCCACACAAAGGTGGAGAAAAAGCTGGAGATGGAGAAAAGGCTCCATCTCTGACAAAGTCAGGTGGGAAGCAGGGCGATGCCTCTGCCTCACCAACAGAGGCTGCTGTGAGCTTCAGAACAGGGATTCTAGGGCCCAGAAGCGCAAATAAAGGGAAGCTGACAGTTATAGCTGACATCACAGCTGGCTCTCTCTCTGGACTGTCCCATGGCCCCTTCCTCCCCTCCCCTTCACATTTATCCTGTCAGTCCTGAGACCCGTCAATATTTTGTTTGGTTTTTTGAGATAGAGTTTTTCTGTATATCCCTAGCTGTCCTGGAACTCACTGTGTAGACCAGGCTAGCCTGGAACTCAGAGATCTGCCTGCCTCTGCCTCCCGAGTGCTGGGACTAAAGGCGCGCGCCACCACTCATAATTTACAGCGTGGGCATCAGGAGTTGTATGTCCTGTTCACTAACCATCTTGGCCCTGCTGGGATCCTTGTGCTTGTGCTTTTACAGGACTGGGGATGAAGGTGTGCTCTTGAGGACTTCTGAGGAAAAGCATCAGGCTCCTCCGCCATGCTCAGCACATGCACAGGCAGGCTATCTGTCGCTCCACAGCTGCTCTACGTCATCACAGTCTTGGATCCTTCCAAAGCACTGACCTCATCCAATTCTTTCTCGCTTTTCTTCTCCACTTGACTGTGGATGGAATTCATACTCAGGCAGGATGCGCCACCAAGCTCTAAGAGTTCCGCAGCGTTGCTTCTCCTGGGAAGAAGCCCCGGGAAGGCGAGGGACCTAGCCGATGGCCTCCTTGTGGTCTTCTTCCTCTCTTTGCTCTGGAGACCCAACCAGGTGTTCTTAGGGGAAGGAGCACGTGAGTAGCCTGAAGGCTAAAAGCTGGTTCTCCCACATTCCAGGGTAAGTGACTGGGTAGAGGGTGTGTCTGCCTCCGGCTGCTTGGAGGAGGTCCCCTGAAGGGCCAGAGAAAATCCTACCCAGAACTCTTGGCTTTCCAGCAGCCCTGACCTAGAGGAAAGGAGACTGATGTTTCGAAGATGAAGAGTGGGTCCTATGGGGGTGGGTAGATTGTGACCTTGGACAAGACCTAGAATCGAAAGGAATCACCTTTCCTTTGAGGTCTGCCTGGCGGCCGGCCGTGTGTCTGTAAATGGGATGAAGAGAGAAGACACGGGTCTTCTATCTTAGATTCAGAAAATGCTGCCGGTTCGTTCATATCGCGCCCTAGGTGTCTCCTTGGTGCAACACAAACCAAACCAGCTGGAGCCGCAAGACATCTAGTGGCTTATCGAGTCCCACGCCCTCCATTCTTTGCTAATTTTATGGTTTTGCTTTTGAGACAATCTACTGTAGCCTAAGATAGCCCCGAACTCCATATGTAGCGGAGGCTGACCCTGAGCGCTGGAATTCCAGATGCATGCCACCATGCATATCTTTTGCTAGGCAATAATTGCTCTACCAGCTGTACTCCCACATTCCAGGGTAAGTGACTGGGAATCCTCACTTACTACATCCTCATCCCTGCCCCTTTAAAAATTCACTGAGTGGGATGGTTGTAGCCAGAGGCTCTGCAGGTAGGGCAAAGGTACCAGCAACAGCCTGTCACTTTCCAAATTCGGTAGCCTGAACAAACCACCAACGAAGACAACTATACATCATTTCTTCTCTTCATAAGTCCACTGTAGCTGTCTTCAGACACACCAGAAGAGGGCGTCAGATCTCATTACGGATGGTTGTGAGCCACCATGTGGTTGCTGGGATTTGAACTCAGAACCTTCAGAAGAGCATTCAGTGCTCTTACCCGATGAACCATCTCACCAGCCCTTCCTCTTTCTTTCTTTTTCTCTCTCTCCCCCTCTCTCTTTCTTTCTTTCTTTCTTTCTCTCCCTCTTTCTTTCTCTCCCTCTTTTTTTCTTTCTTTGTTTCTTTCTTTTGAAGGGGTCTCGCTACTATGTAGCCCTTGATAGCTTAGAACTCACTATGTAGTCCAGGCTTGGCCTTCAGCTCACAGAGATTCACTTGCCTTAGGAGTTCAAGAATTAAAGAAATAAATGCACCACCACCCATGTCCAACAGTGCTTTTTAATATTTACAAAATCATGTTTACAGCCAGGCATGGTGGTGCATGCCTTTAAGATATATATGTACATATATATCTTTTGTTTGTTTAGTGTGTGTATATGTGTGTACACTTACACATGAAAGTCAGAGGCCCACATTACGGGAGTCAGTTTTCTCCCTTTATCATGTATGGAACACAGATCTTCAGGGTTAGCAGCAGGCACCCTTACCCAGTAAGCCCCACATTGCTTACTGGACGTTTTTGGATGAAGGTCGTTATGTTAAAAGGTTTTTGGTGTTGGTCTGGGTAGTTACCCTTTAACCCATCTCTAGGGCCGATCTCTTGAGTTTGAGTTGTAGCTAGACAATGTCTGGAAAACAAACAGAGTCCTGGGAATAGAACCCATTTGTAGAGTGCTTGACTTAAGAAGCTCTGGGTTCAATTTCCAGCACCTCCAGGGGTGGAGGGGATTTTGTTTTATATTCTTAGTTTTTTGAGACAAGAGTTTTTTCTGTGTAGCCCTGGCTATCCTGGAACTCGTTCTGTAGACCAGGCTGGCCTCCAACTCAGAAATCTTCTGCCTCTACCTCCAGAGTGCTGGGATTAAAGAAGTGCGCTTCCTTCCCCCCCCTCCACACCTCCTCTCCCAATCCGGGGTATGTTTTTGTTTTTTAAGTGCCTGGTAAACAGTAAATTAATATACATATCCTGCTTGTCTTTGTAACAACGCAAATGCTGGGCTTCGGACCACTAGAGGGCAGCAGGCAGATGCTAATGGACTGGGCGGAGAGAAGGGTAATCGGGAGCAGAGCAGACTTGAGGATAAACCACACAGCACCTCCAGCCGACCCTAGACGAGGAGAGTGCCACAGGCACCAGGGAAGACTTTCGAAGTAGTAGTGCTCATCTCTACCGCAGTAGCAACCATCGAGTTTGGGTGGGCTCCAGACAGGCCCCAAAGTGTCAGCAAATAGTCTCTGTAGCTGGCTAGACGATCAGACCCAAACCACCATTGGACCGTGGACGTTGCCCAGTGTATTGCCTAGTCTCTTTCAGAATCCCAGGTTCTGGGTGTTGTGGAGAAAACCCCTTAGCCTGTAACTTTTACTAGGACCTTTTTGTCTCCAGACCTCTAGACAGTTAGAAGCATCAGTCTTGATCCAACCACCGGTTCAGATTCCTTATCTTGCTTTCTCCACCCTAGTTCAGCCCCGGCCTGGCCCCCAGGAAGAATTTCCCGGGCCAGAGGGCAGCCTAAGGCACAGATGCCCACCCCAGCAATGTTCCCGCCACCTGCCCAGTCCAGTACCCTGGGCCCAACCCCAGAGGGTGCGGAATGACAGATTCTGACAATCATTAAACCAGCCAGGCCTGATTTCCCAGCACCGCCTGCTAGGATCTGGGCCAAGTGGCATGGAATATGCAAATCACTTGGGACCCGGAGCCCAGTCTGAAGGCCAGGAAATCCCCTGCATCCAATGAGCCGCCAGCTCAGGTTACAACCAGGGACGCACACACCAAAGACCTGGCGGGGAGGAGCAACCGATTTGCTCTATTTAGAGCGGGTGGGGGCAGCGCTCTGGCCACACTCATCACTGCTACCTGGCGGAGCCTTCGACTGCTTAGATTTCTTCCCTTCCTGTGGCCTCAGAAGCCTGCTCACCTGCCTGCCACACCGAACCCTGACACTCGGTAGGGTCACATTCCCTAACTCTGGCCCCGGGAACCGTCCAATGGATTTACAGTTCTGAACTTAATCACTCTAGCTTGGAGGTTCCTAGCTGGAGTGTTGGGATCTACTATGGGGTATTTTGGGTCTGGTCAGAGACCAGATCGGTGTCTTGGAGGGACAGGGTGGTTTCTTTGGTTCAAGAGCCCAGGTGATTTGATGAGGGAGCCCCAGAAGAATTTGTTTCATGGTTCCAACCGCTTTGAGATTTGTTTTTATTTTTCCGGGCGGAATTTCCCAGTTTAGCGTCAGCTGGCCTGACCCTTCTAGGCTCAAGAGAGCATCCAGCCTCAGCTTCCCCAAGTAGCTGGTTCTCGGTGGTGATGTGGGGAGAGTGTTGAAGGGAGACCGTCTACAGCAACACCGAACTTCCTGCCTCTTGGCTGTTGCTGCCCAGGCTTTCCCAGACAGGAATGGATGTGTACCCTGACCTGCACCCTCACCACCTTGTCTTCTCTTCCCAGGGGGCCTCATGGCTGCCACCTGTGAGATCAGCAACGTTTTCAGTAACTACTTCAACGCCATGTACAGTTCAGAAGACCCCACCCTCGCTCCTGCTCCTCCGACTGTCTTTGGGACTGAAGACTTGGCGTTGACCCTGAACAACCAACAGATGTCACTGGAAGGTCCAGGTGAGTGCTGGGCAAAATCTTTCTAGACAGGACGCCAGTCTGAGAGGCAGGGAGAAAGGGTATCCCAGGGCTAGGAGCCGGGGAGAATTTATTCATTCATCATGTATTTGAGTAGCCCTGAGGAAGGAACTCAAACAAGACCTTATTCATGCTAGATTGTGTTCCTAGCTCCTGAGAAGACTGAAGTGGCTGGGACTAGAGGGACCGTGGTGGCAGATTAAGGGAGGACGAACTGAGACTAGCCATGTTGTGATTGTGAATGTTTATCTGCCCCCCTTCCCAACCCCCCCGCGGGTTGTGTAGGACCTCAGACAAGATACCCCAGGGACAGGACTGATCCTCTGGCTGTACTCCACCCTGCAGAGAAGGCAAGCTGGACAGGAGAGCGACCCCAGTTCTGGTCGAAGACCCAGGTACTGGAGTGGATCAGCTACCAAGTGGAGAAGAACAAGTACGACGCCAGCTCCATAGACTTCTCCCGCTGCGACATGGACGGAGCCACCCTCTGCAGCTGCGCACTAGAGGAGCTGCGTCTGGTCTTTGGGCCGCTGGGAGACCAACTCTATGCCCAGCTCCGGGATCTCAGTAAGTCTAGGCCGGGGAGTCACGGGGCCTAGAGAGTGAACGGGGAGGATGGGACTCAGGCAGGAGGGTGCAGCCGTGGAGCCCCTGCCTTGCCGGAACGATGGTCGGTGACCCCCTTCCTCCCTGCTTCTGCCAGCGTCCAGCACTTCTGATGAACTCAGCTGGATCATCGAGCTGCTAGAGAAGGACGGCATGGCCTTCCAAGATAGCCTAGGAGACTCGGGCCCCTTTGGTGAGTCCCCGTTTTCTCCCTTTCCCTCCCTAGCTTGTCCCATCTGCAATTCTTCCAGAGTACTAAAGATATTCTCTCCCAACTTGAAAATAATCCCACAGTCCTTTCTGTGGCCCCTAGTGGGGTCGTGCCTGTCCTTGCTGGTCTCCTGGGCCTCGCTGAGCTCTAACTTCTTTTCTCAGATCAGGGAAGCCCCTTTGCCCAGGAACTCCTGGATGATGGCCGCCAGGCCAGCCCCTACTACGGCAGCACCTACGGCCCTGGAGCGCCCTCCCCCGGTAGCTCTGATGTCTCCCTTGCAGGTAAGGGTGCTGCTCTTGCCACAGTCTCCCTTCTCCAAATGCCCCAGCGTACATCCAGTTCTTAGAACGAGTACCTGAAGTCTGTAGGCAACGCCTGGGTAGGCTGGCCCCGGCATTCAAGCTGTGTTCTTCACCCCTAGGGACCGCTACTCCCCAGAGTTCCCACTCCTCTGACTCCGGTGGAAGTGATGTGGACTTCGATCTCAACGAGAGCAAGGTCTTCCCTAGAAGTGAGTTGGGGACTGTTCTTGGGGGTCCTGTCCGCGGTGCGCGGTGTCCAGCCACTCCCTTCTACCCTCCCCTCTGCTCTACAGCGGTGGTTTCTGTAGCAAGGCTCAGGGTGTGCGGTTGACACCCTGCCCTCACCTTCTCTTGACCTTACAACCCCTTCCCATAGTTGGCTTTCCTGACTATAAGAAGGGGGAACCCAAGCACGGGAAGAGGAAACGTGGGCGTCCCCGAAAGCTGAGCAAGGAATACTGGGACTGCCTGGAGGGCAAGAAGAGCAAGCACGGTAAGTTCTTAGGGGCTGCCAGGCCTGTGGGCGGAGGGACACTATTCCTTCAGCCTCCGCTGGCCTCTCACGGCCGCTGGAACTTGATTGCATTGTTACCTTTGTGAACAGTTGACGGGCTCCATGGTATTCATTACCACCCCTTTGCCGAGGCCTGCTTGGACTTAGAGAAGAGGGAAACTGAGGGTCCTAGGGGAGGCCATGGAGAGATCCCAGATTTCCCACACTCCTCCTCTTTAACTATCCATATACTTGGCCCCTATCTTGCCTGATGGAACTTTCCGATGGGTCAGAGCCAGGTAGGCTGGGGTGGCTGGGACTCCAGGCATAGGCTGCTGAAGGAGCTTCAGGCTTTGTGTGCTCCAGCTGCTCTGAACCACCTGGAGGTCACCCCAAAGGTCTTGCCTGCTGCCTCTTCCATACACACAGACCTGCACGTATGCACTCATGGCCTGCTTTCGTTCTTGTCCTGAGGGGACTGTTAAATCCGGGAAGCTGTTTCTTGATCCTCCAGGCCATAGCTAGCTCTCTGACCCCATGTGCGCCAAGTTCTCACCACCTTTGGTCCCCACGGATCCATGAGCCCCTCGCAAGGAAGCATGTCTCTGTCACTGTCCATCTTAACCAGATGTTTGATCCTTATCTGCTGAGAGAATCTCTGTGCAGTCTGCCTAGCGCACTGCATTTTGGGGCAAGAAAGGAAGCAGCCACTATTAGCGATCATGAAGAGGACCTTGTATATATTCTTATGCTTTGGCTCTGTCTTAGCATCGCTGGGATAGGTGAGGCCCATGGCCTGGAGGAGAGGGGCACTCCAAACTGATAACTGAGGAAATCTTCCCCTTGTAGCCCCCAGAGGTACTCACCTGTGGGAGTTCATCCGGGACATCCTTATCCACCCTGAGCTCAACGAAGGCCTCATGAAGTGGGAGAACCGGCATGAGGGCGTGTTCAAGTTTCTTCGCTCAGAGGCCGTGGCCCAACTATGGGGCCAAAAGAAAAAGAACAGTAATATGACCTACGAGAAGCTGAGCCGGGCCATGAGGTGAGTGTGAGCTGTCGGGACCTCTGTTTGAACTCTACTGCCTTCTGCTAGGTTTCACAGGACAGGCCTGAGGCCCGTAGGGAGAGGATGAGGATGGCGTTGTGGCCTATGTAGTTGGTTACATGACGCATGAAGAAAGCACTAGGCAGACATTGTGAGCACACTTAGCTTTAGCTTGCATTTCTGTGTTTCCTGCAGACTTGTTCTAAGAAAGACACTCAATGAGAGAAAGAATAGAGATTTACAGCTCAGCTCCCTTGTCTCTGGGCCACAGTTTCTTCCCGTGGGCCACAAGGGTGGACTAGCTCAGCATCATTAGCATCCCCTCTGTCCCTCTGTTCATGGGCCTTTATGAAAAGCCTCAGGACATAGCCAGAAGGCACAGAGAAGTTAGCGGCAGAAGCAGGTGCTCTGGCCATAATTACAGATCAGCGTGGCCACAACAGGTGAGATTAAGGAAAACTCAGGCAGTGAGATCAGGCTCAGAACAGTGGGGCTGGGAACCAGTGGGAACCTCAGTCCACCTCTGACCACCTCCTTCCCACGCAGGTACTACTACAAACGGGAGATCCTGGAACGGGTGGATGGCCGGCGGCTTGTCTACAAGTTTGGCAAGAACTCCAGTGGCTGGAAGGAAGAAGAGATTGGAGAGAGTCGGAATTAAGGGTCGGGGCTGGACCCAGGACCTGACTCAGGCATGAACTCCAGAACTGAATCCTTCACTGAAGGACAGGCGGGCCTGAAGACCCCCTTAATGTGGATGTGTTCCCTGTGCTGTGGTAGAGAGGAAAAACCTGTTGGGTGTGACCTCTGCAGTATCCTGAAGTGCAGCCAGCCGTTGGCCTCTCCTTGCCCTCTTGGAATTACAAGTTCCGGGGTTTGAACCAACTTGTGCGCTAACTCTCCAGCTGTGGATCCAGTTCCTTCCAGTCCCAACATTGACTGCAAATGAGACCCACCTGCAGATGCCTGTGCTCAGCCTACAAGGCTGGGGAGACTGTGGGAGGAGGCTGCAGGGACGGAGGGGACAGGATTGTGTCCTTCAGTACTTCCTGGACTGGCTTCCACCTCTCTGCTTAGTACTCAGGCTCCACAGATGGGGGTCAGAACATCCCTAATTTATGTGCTATAAGTATTCCTGATGTGTATATAGAGAGCTATTTTTTCTAAAGCATTTTCCCCTCCCTGCTCTTCTCCACTGAGTGCTGGTGGCCAGACTGATCGTTATAGGACCTCTAACTGGACCAACGAGAAGTGGGGTGATGCCGGAGCACCCGGAAGAGGGGACTCCTGGACCCTCTTTCCTGTGAATGGAGGCTGAAACCTCCAATAAAGGGCCTTCTAGGCTTTTTCTAACCTTGGTCTGAGCTATCTGTGTACTGAGATTTGGGGCTCTGGGTTGGATAAAGCATGAAGACAAGAGGGAGAAGTAAACATGTAGAAAGATGTGGTGGTGGTGGGGGGTGGACTTCTGCAACTGGAGGGTCGGCAGGAGGTCAAGAAAAGAGAAAAAAATAGGTGTAGGCAGCTAACAACTGAAGAAGGACCCATGGCTTCATACAATCGAGGACTTGAGCTTAGAAACAGGACCAGGGCTGTCCAGTTGCCACCAACCATGTGCTCGGTGACCTTGGCCAAATCCATCTTCTTCAGGGCTGCTTCCTCTTGTACAACAAGAGTTTAGATCTGATGTCCTCCAAGAAGTCTAGAGTTGCAAGTCCCGCCTTGTCAATAGATGCTTTTGCACTCTGGCCAATTTGGCTGCACGCTAAAGATCTGTAACCTGAATCCTAGTGTCATGACTGACGTGAAAGCACAGATAGGATCTTGTAATGGGAGGGGAGGGGGCAAAACAAAAATGGAGATGAGTGCTCAGGAGGGCGAGTGGGAGCTGCCGATGGTTGACAGCCAAGTCCTCGGCCAGGCTCCTCTCTACCTCGCCTCATGCCATCCTCTCCCAAGAAGAGAGATTGTCCCAGTGTGGATGCAGAGTGAGAGCCCATAGGTGTTCCATAGAGCTGAAGGGCCCTGTCCCTTACCCTGTGCTTGGGAGCTTCTAACCTGGTTTTTGGTTGTTCTTATTTGGAAACAGGGAGACAGGGTTTCACAGTATAGATCAGACTGGCCTGGAGCTTAGAAACCCCATGATCTTGTCTGCATCTGTACCTCCACACCCCCAGTACTGGGATGAAAGGCCTGCATAATATCACCTGGATCTCTCTGCCTCTCTCCCTCTCCTATATAATTTTTTTTCTTTAACATTTAAAGAAAGTAAATTTTATTGGATATTTTCAAAAAGAAAAATCTTTGAAGAAAATACTTTCCTTTTTTTTTTTTTTTTCCCCGAGACAGGGTTTCTCTGTGTAGTCCTGGCTGTCCTGGAACTCACTCTATCTTTCTTTCTTTTTTTTAAAGATTTATTTATTATTATACATAAGTACACTGTAGCTGTCTTCAAACACATCAGAAGAGGGCGTCAGACCTCATTATGGGTGGTTGTGAGCCACCATGTGGTTGCTGGGATTTGAACTCAGGACCTTCGGAAGAGCAGTCGGTGCTCTTACTCACTGAGCCATCTCACCAGCCCGGAACTCACTCTATAAACCAGGCTGGCCTCGAACTCAGAAATCCGCCTGCCTCTGCCTCCCAAGTGCTGGGATTAAAGGCGTGCGCCACCACTGCCCGGCTAAGAAAATACTTTCAAACGTTGAGGTCCTAAGTCATGTGGCTGCCGTGGCAGCACATGCCTCAGAAGGTGGATCTCCGAGTTCTAGGCTACCTTGGTCTACAGAGTAAGTTCCAGGAAAGCCCTAATTTCTTCAGAGTTTGTGCCATGCTGCTTGTGTCTGAGGATGAGATCTGAACTGTCCTCAGTCCGAGCCATGCTGCTGTCAGTCTGCCCCGTGAGTGAAGTGCAGTGGGGTGGCCATGGCAGTTAACTTGCCTGTAACTCTTAACACTTGGGAAGAAGCAGGATTGCTATGAGTTTAGTTGGTTGGTTGGTTGGTTTCGTTTGGTTTGGTTTGGTTTGGTTTTTCTAGGCTGGGTTTCTTTGTGGAGCCCTGGCTGTCCTGGAACTCACTCTAGACCAGGCTGGCCTCGAACTCACAGAGATCCAGCTGCTCCTCCCTCCTGAGTACTGGAATTAAAGGGGTGTGTACCATCACCATCCTACCCCCAGTGTGTGTGGCCACTTAGGCCTGGAAGCTCCCCTTGGTCAAACAATGACCTCATTTGTATGTGTTGTACACTGATAGTTTCTCTACAGAGCTGTCTCTCTCTGGAGTCCGGAACTCCCTCTGGAGTCCGTCTGTCCTTAAAGAGGAAACCAGGTGGATGTCCGTGAGTTTGAGGCCAGCCTGGTCTACAAAGTGAATTCCTGGACAGCCATACAGTTAGAGTTGTTAAATCAATGAGTGAGAGAGAGAGACAGAGGAAGAGGGAGACAGACAGGAAGAGAGAGCCAGAGAGAGAAAAGGCAGAGGAAGAGAGGGAGAGAAAGAGAAGCACTTCCCTCTGGAGGTCCCCTAATCAAAAGCAGGGGTTTGAGACGAGGGCTCTGAGGTGAGTCTCACCCATGAGGCCTGTGTGGAGCTAGAGGGCTGAAAAGCCTGCCAAAGCTCTAACACTTCCAAAGAGCTGTACTCGAGGCCTGAGCAGACCTTTGGCCTGCCCACCTCAGTTTATGAGGTGCATCTCTAAATCCCACTATCACTAGAGGATGGATCTATCCCATCCTCTCTGAAAAGACCAGGTGTTCCATTGCACTGATGGGAGCCGGGAGCCAAAGCTGGCCCAAGGTCACTGGTCAGGTGACATCAGGGACCAGAAACCCAGCATTCCGGCCCGGGCCCGGGGCAGAGTCCTCAGGGGCAACCTTTTACGATATAGTTTCACTCTATAACCAAGCTGGTCTTGAACTCTATCCAGGTTGTAGCCCATGTGTCTTGAACTAGCATTGATCCTCCTGCCTCAGCCTCCCAAGTTCTCAAAAAAGCCTCTTTGGCATTTGTGGTTGTTTGTTTTGCATTTATCTTTTTTTTTTCTTTTGTTTTTTTCGAGTAGCCCTGGCTGTCCTGGAACTCACTCTGTAGACCAGGCTGGCCTCGAACTCAGAAATCCACCTGTCTCTGCCTCCCAAACGCTGGGATTAAAGGCGTGTGCTACCACCGCCCAGCTGCATTTATCTTTTTGAGAAAGGATCTCACTTTGTAGACCACACAGACTAAACAACCCAGTTCAATATGAAGCCTTGGATGGCCTCAAACTTTCTTGCTTTAGTCTCTAAAAAGCTATCATGCCCAGCCTCCAGGGGACATGGCTTACTCACAACATTCACCTCTATAGTTCTCTCTCCTGTCTATCCAGACCCTAAGCTGGCATTTCTCAGTTCTTTGTGGAAGGCAGAAAACTTATCCCGAGTCTCACCAGCCCAGGTCCTCTATCCAGTCCTCTGCCACCTGCCCTGGGTCCCCTAGGGTGTGCCTTGGGTGGGGCTCTTTATATCCTGCCCTGAGCCGGTCACCTCTTATCAACTTCTGTGGGATCATGTGTGTTGCTGGGTGGGTCAGAGAGAGGTCAACCCTCTACTGCTTGGGTGTGCCCAATGGGCCTAGGCCTTGGTGGGGGGGTGGAGGGGACAGGGGTTGGGCTAGCTGCCCTGCCTCTTCTGAATGATTCCCAGAATCCCACAGCCTCACCCTATCTAGGCCATTCTAGATTTACAGAATGGGAGGTGAAGAAGGGGAAGGTCTTGTTTTGTTTTGTTTGCTGTTAATTTAATGAGAGGATGGCTATTTCACTGAATATTACTGGGAAAAGACTCTCCCTCCCTTCCTTCTCTCGCTCCCTCCCTTCTCTCTCTTTTTAAGACAGGGTTTCGCTGTGTTGAAACCCCTTTTCTCTCCTGGTTGCCCTGGAACTCTCTAGCCTCCAACTCAGCACTCTACCTGCCCCTGCCTCCAGAGGACTGGGATTAAAGGCCTGCACCACCATAACCAGCTAGAAAAACAGATTTCTTTGTTGACTGCTCTGCTGAGCCCCTCAGCTTTCGCCAGCGCCTTGCGTCTGAACGCTCCCGAAGCTGGAAGCGTTGTAAGGGACTTTTATTAATTCGTTCATTTGTACATCTGTCTGTTTGGACCCCTCTGTCCTTACCAAGGTTGTGATGCGTTTAAACAAGCATACTCATGCCAGCACTTGGCACAGAGAGGGTGCTTCCTAAATAACTGTCACACTGCCCTGCGATTGTCCCTGACCCAGGAGACCCTCGGATGCAGGAGCACAAACATACACCACTCATGTCGCAAAGTCAACACATTCCTACAGGCTATAATCATATGTACAATACATAGATCACATACTCCACACTGACATATAGACCCACGCTCATATAAACAACTCCTCGTCATCTACACTGTATGCGTGGCAGTCACTACATACTCACACTCAGTCTCTAATACACCCTTGTGTGTACTGATATATTGGGGAAAGACAGACACACACACACACACACACACACACACACACACACACACACATCCCTTACCTACACAGCCACATCCACTCACACCCTGACTAAGGCCCTTGCTCTGAGAACAGCCACCCAGACCTTCTACCTAGGTCTTTTGTTTATACAGCTCTTCCCTTCCCTGGGCCAGGGCCCCCTCCTCTGGAGCATTTCCTGTTCTCCTTTCAAATAGATTATCCTTTCTCTCCATTCAAAAATGGTGTTGCTTTGTTTTTTTGAGACAGAGTTTCTCTGTGTAGCTCTAGCTATCCTGGATTTGCTCTGTAGACCAGGCTGGCCTCGAACCCAGAAATCCATCTGCCTCTGCCTCCCAAGGGCTGGGATTAAAGGCGTGCGCCACCACCACCTGGCTCTGAGTCCTCTTTTTAAAAGCTATGTAGAATTGGGCAAAGTGTCTCAGGCTTGTAATCCCAACTCTGGCAAGGGTGAGCAATGGCACTGCTGTTGAGTTCCAGGCTCAAAACAAATAACTTATTTAAAATTTCAAAAAGGCAACAGCAAGAGTATGACCTTCAGTATGTTTCTGTCCTGCTCGGGCCCCCAGGCCTGAGGGTGCTTGTATCATCTGACACACCTCTGTGATTGATAAGTTTTCAACCATCACCGAACAGTGAGGTAACTTTTTTTGAACGGGGGGGGGCTCGTGGGAGGGGACTGTCACAAAACAATAGAAACAAAATGAATCCATACCTTCCTTTTAAAAGTTCAGAAGAGCCTGCTTGGAGGCAGTCCTGCACATGTTTAATCCCAGCACTAGGGAGGCAGCGACAGGCAGATTTCTGTGAGTTCAAGACCAGCCTAGTCTGCAGAGTAAGTTATAGCCAGGGAAAGGTTTATTTATTTATTTTATGTATATGAGTACACACTGTAGCTGTACAGATAGTTATGGGCCTTCATCTGGTTGTTGGGAATTGACTTTTAGGACCTCTGCTCACTCAGGTCAATCCTGCTCGTTCAGTCCCTGTTCACTCCGGCCCCAAAATTTATTTATTATTATAAATGAGTACACTGTAGCTGTCTTCAGATGCACCAGAAGAGAGCATCAGATCTCATTACGGGTGGTTGTGAGCCATCATGTGGTTGCTGGGATTTGAACTCAGGACCTTCAGAAGAGCAGCTGGTGCTCTTACTGGCTGAGTCATCTCACCGGCCCCCAATAAATCTTTTTAAAAAAAAAAAGAAAAAAGAAAAACAAAAATATATAAAAAAAAAAAAAAAGAAAAAAACAAAATAAAAGCTCAGAAGATCTAGCAAGCTGAACCTCTGTAACCACCAAACTACAATCCGTCCAAGTGGAGTCACATTGGAGCAGTCAGAAACTGGGGGTCAAAAAATAGGAGGATCAGGGCTGGCGAGATGGCTCAGCGGGTAGCAGCACTGACTGCACTTCTGAAGGTGCTGAGTTCGGATCCCAGTAACCACATGGTGACTCACAACCACCCGTAATGAGATTGGACATGCCCTCTTCTGGTGTGTCTGAAGACAGCTACAGTGAATTACGGCAGAGCAAGCAGGGCCAGCAGAAGATCCTGAGTTCAATTCCCAGCAGCCACACACATGATGGCTCATGGCCATCTGTACAGCTACAGTGTACTCATGCACATAAAATAAAATAAATCTTTAAAGAAAAAAATAGGAAGATCAGCAAGGCAGTGGTGGTGCACGCCTTTAATCCCAGTGCTTGGGAGGCAGAGGCAGGCAGATTTCTG
>NW_022196891.1:31836745-31863692 GCF_008632895.1 Mastomys coucha | reverse complement strand
GAAGATCACTTAAGTGAGTGTTAGTCCTAGGTGAAGCAATAAGCACAGAGGCTCTGATCTCTCTCTCTCTCTCTCTCTCTCTCTCTCTCTTTCTCTCTCTCACACACACACACACACACACACATACATACATGCACACGCGTGCCTACACTCGAGCACACACACACACTCACATGCAGAGTCAGACTGTTGGCCAAGCTATCAGCGCTCCCTACCTGACAAAATGCTGAGCTTGTTAAGGATGTCATTGGATACATGGATGATGGTGCTGAGGGCCGGAGGTGGTTAGTTTCATGTGTGTTTCATGTCACTCTTCCTATCCTGAGTGTTTGAGATGGGGACCAAGAGACCCCTTTACACTTATTGGCAAGTAATACATTATTCTCACCTGCAAGATCCGTTTTGTGTTTTGTTTTGTTTTCAGACAAGCTCTCCATAGTTCTGGAACTCAGTGTGTAGAGCAGGGTGGACTTGAACTCACAGAGATCCACTGCTTCTACCTCTGGAGTGCTGGGACTAAAAAGGTGTGAACTCATACCCACTCAAGTTCAATTTTTTTTTTCTGGGTGGAGGGTGTTTCAGGACAGGGTTTTTCTGTGTAGCCCTGGCTGTCCTGGAACTCACTCTGTAGACCAGGTTGGCCTCGAACTCAGAAACCTGCCTCCCAAGTGCTGGGATTAAAGGAGTGCGCCACCACCGCCCAACCTCAAGTTCAATTTTGAGTCAATGTAGTAGTGCATAGCATATTAGGGGCTCTCATCACACTAGAGAAGCCGTTTAAGTCATAGTGTCCAAAGACACCACTGTTGTCTTGTAGTCTTGTCACTCCTTGCTGAGGGAGGAGATGTAGTGGAATCTCAGCTGACTACACAATAGCTCTTCATATATCCTCCCACTCTTCTCTATGCTTTACCCTCTCTAGAGAAGTAGCCCAGTGAGATAGAGAGCCTTGGGCAGTGGAGCCCACGGAGTCTCAAGTCATCTCCATATCGCTTGCAACGTGTCTGCAGTATAAGGATGCTTGTCTCAGTCCACCAGAGAGTTAGGAGCTAGGGCTTGAACCACGTTTCCCAGACCTTCCCACAGCCCCCAAACTGACAGCTTTGACAGGTGCTCGGCAACCCCCACAGCTCAATGGTGTTCGGTTGCCTTAATTCCACCGTTAGATGAAAGATAGACAGTTTAGGAAGTGGTCTCCTGATAAACAAACACGTCTATCATGGGGTAGGTTCACACAAGACTACCCAAGGACCCCTAGGTACCACGGGAAGGAGGAGGGGGGAACTCTCGCGATATCCTCAGGGTGGCTGCTCCTGGGGAATGCCATCGGCTTCTCACCCTACAGCCCTGCTCCTGGTGCTGCTGCAGCTACGTGCAGAACTGGGCTGAGGCAGCAGCAGCAGCAGCAGTTAGGCCAGCTCAGCTGCCCGTTACTGGAATCCACACTTGAATATGGAGCTGATCCAGGAAGCCACGCCCAGTGTCCCCGTGACTCACTCTCACCTGCCCATCTCCACACCTGCCGGCCTCTGTGACCCACGCTACAGGGCTGACAAAGTCTCAACATACAAGGCATGCTGGGATTTAGTGTTCTTGTATCTCAAACCGGGTTCCTTACAAGTCAAGGCCAAGGACTGAGCCAATGGAAAACTTCCATTACCATGGAGATAGCAGACTGGTGTCAGTTCTTTCTCATCTAATAATCGAAGAAACATAGCAGTAGCTAAAGACTCCAGAAAATCAATCTCCTCCTCTCCTCCTCTCAGTCTACTCCCCAGCCCCTCACAGTCTCATGTAGCTGAGGTTGGCCTTGAACTCACTCTATAGCACTGAATGACCTGAATCTCCTGCCTCCATCTCCCAAATTCTAGGATCACTGGGTGTGGTGACTCACACCCAGTTGTATTACTTTTATATCAAATTGGCAAAGAATGAAAAAAAAATGTTGAAGTGGGTGTGGTGGCTCACATCTGTAATTATAGCCCTCGGGAGGTGGCAATAAATTCAAGACCAGCCTGGTCTACATGGCAAGCCAGCCAGAACTACCTAGTGAGAGCCTGTTTCCAAAAATAAAAATAAATAAATAAAAAACAAGATAAAGAAATTGCTGCTGGGTATGGTGGCATATATATATATGCAATCCCAGCACTCTGGAGGCAACACTTTAGCTCTGGATACATAGCAAGTTTCAGGCCAGCCTAGGCTTGGAGACTTTGACAAAAAACAAAACAAAACAAACAAACAAACAAAAAACAGAAAACAAAAACAACCAAACAACAACAACAAATTAGACACGCTGGCACACACCTGTGATCCCACACTTAGAAGCAGAGGCAAGAAAATGACTTCAAGTCAGAGGCTTGCTGCCAGGTCTACTCAGAGTTCCAGACCAGCCAGGGTTACACAGCTAGACCCTGCGTAGGAGGAAGGGTAGGGAAGAAGAGGAGGAGAAAAGACTCGCAGCATTCTATTTTTATTTTGTGCACATGTGCTATATGTTATGTGTTCTTGTCTTGCTTGTGTGTGTGCTCAGGTGAATGCACACATCTACATGCCTAGGATAAATATGGAAGTTGACTTTGCGTGTCTTCCTTTACGGAGCTTCACTTACTTATTCATTTATTTGCTTATTTATTTATTTATTTATTTAGAGGCGGGGCTCTTTATTTAGTCTTGACTTTTTTTTTTTTTCCTTTTTTTCTTTTTTGGTTTTTCAGTACAGGGTTTGTCTGTGTAGACCTGGCTGTCCTGGAACTCACTGTGTATACCAGGCTGGTCCCGAACTCAGAAATCTGCCTTCCTCTGCCTCCCAAGTGCTGGGATTAAAGGCATGTGCCACCACTGCACGGATAGTCTTGACTGACTCTCTTCAGGGTCTTTATGCAGCCCAGGCCAGCCTCAAATTCAGAGATCCTCTTGGATCTGCCTCCCAAGTGATGAGATTAAAAGCCTGTACTACCGCACTGTGCAACCCGGCTTATTTTTTGAAACAATGTTTCTCACTGAATTTGGAGCATGATGATTTACCAAGAGTAGCCAAAGTCAAAGGAAACTTGTCAAGTCATGGGCTCCCTCTGGGAGTCTAACTCAGCCCTCTAGGGCAGTTTTCTGTCTCTCCCTCAACACTGGAGCCCCAGAAGGCAGGCCTTCTCAACCAGCCAGGGCACTATTGATGGTCCTGACTAGAGAAGTCTTTATCGGAAGAAGGGACATGTGGTGTCCTGGGCATATAGTACGAATAGCAGCATCCCAGGCCTCTCACAGTAGAGCTGTCAGAGGGAACAACCCCTAGCCCCAGGGAAATCAAAGAAAATGTCTCCAGCCATTGTCGAATACCTTTCTGAGGGCAAAAGTCCCTGCTGGTGTAAATAGGATCCCAAGAGAATTCAGGTCTTTGCTGCCCCTCCCCTCAGCTTTAGGCTGCCCTCTCTCGCTTACCACACCTGTCTCTTTTTTCCCTCCCTTGCCATCCTCTTCCTCTTCTCCAGAGAGAGGGTCCTTCCCTTACCATCCATTTCTCCCCAGCACTGACTCAGGCACGGAGGCTCCCTACAGCCTCCCGGTCTTCCTCCTGAGCCCCAAGAGAGGCCCGTGGGAAAGAGGCCACGCATTCCAGAGGAGTCTTCTGGCATTGTAGGTGTAGCTCAAGCCTTTAGCACTTTGTCAAAGATACTAGCAGAATTCCTTCTGCCTGAGGGGGTGTTTTCTCCTCCCTCTGTTTTGAGAGCTTGCTTGGCTTGCTCTCCTTGAAGGCACCTGTCTTGCCTTCTTGCCTTGAGTTCTAAGTTACCCTGATGCACTATGAGCCCAGCTCTGACCTCTCTGAGGGGTTCAGAAGAGCTGTAATTTCATAATGTATCTTCATTGTTATGACCAGTGTTCTTGGCTTTTTTTTTTTTTTGAACAGGGTTTCTCTGTGTAGCCCTGGCTGTCCTGGAACTCACCCTGTAGACCAGGCTGGCCTGGAACTCAGAAATCTGCCTGCCTCTGCCTCCAAGTGCTGGGGATTAAAGGCATAGCCACCACTGCCCGGCCCTCGTACAGTTTTTATGTGGTGCTAGGCATTGAATCCAGAGCTTCGTGAGTGTGCTTGTAAAACAAGCAGTGTACCCACTGACATCATCTACTACATCTCCAGCAGATTTTTTTTTCTATTTCTGCTCTAATGAAGTTATAAGAAATAAAACTTAGCAGAATGTCATGCTTTGCAGTCTTGTAATCCAGAGCCACGTGTGATGCTGCACACCTTTTTTTTTTATACTTATTTTTATTTTATGTAAGACACCCCAGAAGAGGAGTCAGATCTCATTACAGATGGTTGTGAGCCACCATGTGGTTGCTGGGATTTGAACTCATAACCTTCAGAAGGGCAGTCAGCGCTCTTAACCACTGAGCCATCTCTCCAGCCCTAGTGTACACCTTTGATCCCAGCACTTGGGAGGCAAAGGCAGAGGCAGGTGGATATCTGTGAGTTCGAGGCCAGCTGGGCAAGATAATGAGTTTCAGGCCAGTCTGGGCTACAGAGTGAGACTGTCTCAATGTGGTGGTGAATACTTGTCATCCAGAATTCCAGAGGCTGAGGCAGGAAAGATCGCAAGTTAAAGTCTGAGACTAGCCTGAATTGCGTTAATAAAACCATGTTTGTTAACTCCAGTATTTGCTAGGTAGAAGAGGGAAGATTGGAATCCCAAGATCATTCTTTGCTACATAGTGAGTTCAAGGCCAGCCTGGGCTATCTAAGTCCATTCTTCACTACAAAGTGAATTCAAGGCCAGCCTGGACTATCTAAGTCCATTCTTCACTACATAGAGAGTTCAAGGCCAGCCTGGGCTATTTAAGACCCTATCTCAAAAAAAACAAAACAAAACAAAAAGTTCCATACCACTTTTTTTTTTTTTTCCGAGACAGGGTTTTTCTGTATAGCCCTGGCTGTCCTGGAACTCACTCTGTAGACCAGGCTGGCCTCGAACTCAGAAATCTGCCTGCCTCTGCCTCCCAAGTGCTGGGATTAAAGGCGTGGGCCACCACACCCAGCCCATACCACATTCAATTAACCTGGGAATATGGATAAGAATAATCTATCTCAGTTTGGTGTGGCAACACAAACACAACCTCTCATCTTAGCTTTGGGGGCTGAGGCAGGAGAATTGCCTGCTACAAGCTTAGCCTCTTGGGATACATAGTTGAACCCCGTCTCTCTAACTCTCTCTCTCTCTCTCTCTCTCTCTCTCTCTCTCTCTCTCTCTCTCTCACACACACACACACACACACACACACACACACACACTAAACGCACACACATGCACACACTATCTTTTAGGATTAGCTAAGTCAGCCTATTTGGAGCACTTGAGAATTCAAGGCATGCAATACCTTTTGACATAGGTATTTAATGTCTACTGATTTTGCCTTCAGACATACTTTTATATTAGTGTAAAGATAACCATTACAGCTTTTAAAAAAATAATAAAAATGTCAGAGGGTTGGTGTGATGGCGCATGCCTGTAATCCTGGCACTGGGGGGGATAAAGGCTGGCAGATTTCTTGAGTTGGAGGTAAGCTTACACAGTGACTTCCAGGGCAGGCAGGATGACATGATGAGACCCTGTCTCAAAACAACAACAACAAAGCCGGGCGGTGGGGGCGCACGCCTATAGTCCCAGCACTTGGGAGGCAGAGGCAGGTGGATTTCTGAGTTTGAGGCTAGCCTGGTCTACAGAGTGAGTTCCAGGACAGCCAGAGCTACACAGAGAAACCCTGTCTCGGAAAAAACAACAACAACAACAACAAAGGGAGGTGTAGAGATGGCTCAGTGGTTAGAGCATGCACTGCTTCTGCAGAAGACCTGAGTTAGGTCCCTAGCACTATCTCAGGCAGCTCCCAATCTCTTGTAACTCCAGTTCCAAGGCCTCTGAGGGCACCTCACTCATGTGCATAGACTCCCAGACAAAGACATACACATAACTAAAAATTCAAAAGTAAATTTGGGTTGGAGGTTGAGACAGGGTTTCTCCATAAAGGTTTTCAAGTCTGGGAGCTTGCTCTGTAGACCAGGCTGGCTTTGAACATTAAAGATTTGCCTGCCTCTGCCTCCTGGGATTAAATGTGTGTGCCACCATGCCTGCCTAA
Source organism: Mastomys coucha (assembly GCF_008632895.1). Classification (NCBI taxonomy): domain Eukaryota; kingdom Metazoa; phylum Chordata; class Mammalia; order Rodentia; family Muridae; genus Mastomys; species Mastomys coucha. Next base: position 31,857,563 of record NW_022196891.1, on the reverse strand, counting down.
AACAGAAATCATTTAAAAAGTACTAGAAAGAAAGTAAAAACATTTTTTTTGAGGGTCTCACTGTGTAACTCTAGCTGGCCTGGAACTCCCTATATACACCAGGCTGACTTCCAACTCATAGAGAGCCACATGGTGAAAAGAAAGGAAGGGCTAGAGAGATGGCTCAGCAGTTGAGAACACTGGCTTCTCTTCCAGAGGACCTAGGTTCTATTCCCAGCCTCCACAGGGCAGCGTACAACTGTCTGTAATGTTCTAGGGGATCTGATACCCTCACACAGACACACATCCATGCAGATAAAGTACTAGGCACATAAAATAAGGATAAGGAAAGAGAGAGAGGAAGAAAAGAAGGAAGAAGACAAGAAGGAAAGAAAGAAAGAAAGAAACCAAGATAAACAAACAAATAAATGTAGCAAAAAAAATGTAAAAAGTGATGTACTATAATATTTGGAATAAAGTATGACATCTATTTATAGTATTGAATCTTATCTTTAAAAACAGTAATTCAGGCCAGACTTTGGTGGCACAGGCCTTTAATCCTAATGCTCAGAAGGCAGAGGCAGGCAAATTGGCCTACACACAGAGAGTACTAGGCCATTCAAGGACATATAGAGAAACCCTGTCTTGAAAACACTGAAAACCAAAATGTCCCAAACTCATTGAACAACCTGTTTGTACCAGGAACACATAGGAAGCAAAGGCAAAGACTTCCCTCACAGAGCCACAGGGGAAGAGATCCTGGGATTGCTAGTAAAAAAACCAAGTTATCTTCTTGAGTGCATTAATTCAGGCCTGTGACTCCAGCTACTCAGGAGGTAGACAAAGGAGGATTGGAACTTCGAATCTAGCCTAGGCTATAGGACAAATGCCAGTCCCAGAAAGTCAACGAATAACTGTAACAAACAACAAACCTAAGACATGATATTGACACCACAGAACAGAGGAGGGATTCTGGACACATGTGGGCAGGTGCTGATAAAACTGGTAGACACTCACCAAGGCTCAGGCTGCAGGGGTATCCAGGCAGAAAGAACATCAGAGACTAAGAAGGAGATGCATGAATGGTTGACAGATCATGAAATGTTGTGTTAGGTCCTAACACAGGGGTCTGTGGATCCGGGGAAAGAGAGAAAGCTCTCTCCCCAGTGGATGAAATTCTTGAGCTATTCTCTGCTCCCTCCTATTCAGATTCTCTCTCCTGCCTTTGCTTTGTTCCATCCACTTGTTAGAAACACAAACTGGGTAACTGTACCGTGCTGGCCCGAGCTTGTCCTCCTGCACTTGGGAGGCAGAAGTAGGAGGGGTGTGAACTGAAGAACAGGAAGGCCAGGTTGGACAATTTAGGGACATTCTGGTGTTGTTGTGTTTTTGTTTTAAGGTTGAGTACGGTGCCAAATGCCTTTAATCCCAGTGCTGTCTCATCTGTGTTACCACTGTCTCCCCACCCTCTCCCCTCCATTCCTGCTGTCCGTTGTTCTCCCCCTCTTTCTTCCCCCTCCCTTCCTTACTGTGTTTTGTTTCCAGACAATGTCTCACTATGTGGTTCCTGGCTGGTCTGTAACTCGCTATGTAGACCAGGTTGGCCTCAAATTCCTAGAGGTCTGCTTGCCTCTGCTGTAATTAAAAGCACGAGTACCCAACACGTTTGGGTTTTGTTTTGAGACAATGTAGCCCAGGTTGACCTTGAACTCTTGATCCCCAGGCTTCTACCTTCCTATTGCTTGGGCTACAGGTATGGACGTTAACTTTAGGGTCTCACTGGGTAGACCAGACTGACCGGGAACTCTCCCTCCTCTTCAGGGTTCTGATGACAGACACAGTGCTATACCAGGCTACAACCCTCCCTCGGCCCCTTTCCTCTCTGACCTCTGACCCATCCTCCTGTCCCTTTATGTCAGTCTTGATGTGTTTATGGTTTCAGTGCACACAACCAATCTGGGCAGCCAGAATCCTACTGAAAGTGTCCTTTTTTCCCTGTTGGCTCAGTCCAACAAACTCAGTTTTTGAGCTAGCAGCAGAGATGTTCTGCTCACATCCCATTCCCTTGGGTTTGGGGGATATTTATTTAGTATCTCCTAGGCCTCTGATCACCAAAAATAAGCACAACCCAAAAATCCAGTTCTTGGCTTCTTATCTGTCTGTCATCCTTCCTGAGATCTGCCTTAGTATTAAAGAGGGTGGGCTCTGCGGACCCGTCTGCCTCCAGAGGTGCTCATTCACCGGCTCCCATGACTTGCAGCTTCAGCGTGGAAAGTCCTCCCCAGAGCCAAGCACTTGAATGTCTCATTCCCTTTGAGCCTCGCCCAAGCATCATTTCCTCTTCGAAGTCCCCTTATCTACCCGACTAATTAAAATTAAAAGCTGGGCCTGTTGTTCTACTTACTCAGACTGAGGCAGGAGGATCACATGTTTGGGCCTACCAGAACAACTTAGTGAGACACTGTCTTAGAATAAAAAAGTACAAAAATACAGGGCTGAGGACAGAGCACATGCATGAGGTGCTAAATGTCATCCTCATGGCTCAACAATACACCGGAACCTCATCCTTCCAGAACACCACCTTCTTGCATTTATTTACCTCACTGTGTTAGTCAAGACTGCAGAATCAGCCGGGTGGTGGTGGCCCACGCCTTTAATCCCAGCACTTGGGAGGCAGAGGCAGGCAGATTTCTGAGTTCGAGGCCAGCCTGGTCTACAGAGTGAGTTCTAGGACAGCCAGGACTACACAGAGAAATCCTGTCTCAACCCCCAGCACCCCCCAAAAAAAGACTGCAGGATCTTCTTGTGTATATGTTTTTGAGATAGGGTCTGGGTATATAGCCCAAGGTTAACTTTAGAAATTTTTTTTTCAGATTTATTTATTTATTTTTAAAATTTATGTATTTATTATATGTAAGTACACTGTTGCTGTCTTCAGACACACCAGAAGAGGGCGTCAGATCTCATTACAGATGGTTGTGAGCCGCCATGTGGTTGCTGGGATTTGAACTCAGGACCCGTGAGGTGAGCTGGAGATCTTAAATTCTGATCAGTGGATCTGTTGCTTGGACAGACTTGATTTCTCTCACATCTGCCAGGACTGTGAATCAGCCCCTTGAGACCTGCCCAGCCCTGGGTTCCTGAGGAGTTGGATGTGAAAAAATAGAGGGAGAAAGAATGGAAGAAGGTACAGGGAAGGGTAGTAGGGGTGGGGGGGCTCAAGGCCAGGGAACAAGGTCGGGGGACAAGACAAGGGCAGCGGAGGGCAGGGCGCAGCCCAAGGCAAGATGGCTCTGTGGTTCAAAGTCCTGACTGTGCTAAAGCCCACAGTGACCATAGGGATCACCCTCAGGAAGGGTTAGCTTTCCCAACTGCTGGGTTCCCACCTCTAAAATGTGGCCAGTGAAAATTATCCAAGAGAGGGTTGGGGACATAGCTAAATGGTAGAGCAGTTGCTTAGCATGCCCAAGGCACTGGCTTCCATTCCTGAGCACGCTGGCCTACAAAGGTTAAATAAGATCTTCATCCCAAAATGTGTCTTTTCTACAAGATGTGGAGAGATAAAGATGGAGCAGAGGCGGAGGGAAGAGCCAATCAATGACTGGCCCAACTTGAGACCCATCTGATGGGAGAGACCCAACCCCTGATACTCTTAATAGTATTCCAATATGCTTGCAGGCAGGAACCTAACATAATTGTCTCCTGAGAGGCTTCATCCAGCAGTAGATGAAGGCAGATGCAAAGATCTACAGCCAAACATCAGGCAGAACTGGGGGAGTCTTGTGGAAGAGTCAGGGATAGAAGCAAGCAAGTCAGAGGGGTCAAGGACCCCACAAGAAGACCCACAAAGTCAACAATCCTGAGACTATGGGCTCACAAGACCTGGACCACCAACCAGGAGCTGGGCCTAGGCCCCCAAAACATTTGTAGCAAATGTGCAGCTTGGCGTTCATGTGGGTCCCCTAACGAGTGGATCAGGGCGCTGCCTCAGTCTCTGTTCCCTGCTGTTGGACCCCTTCCTAGACTACCGATTGGGCTTCAGTGGGACAGGATGTGCCTAGTCTTGCTGAGACTACAGGCCCCAGTGTGGGGTGGTACTGAAGGGGGGCTGGGCTCCCCTTCTCTGAGAAGAAGGGGAAGGGGCAATGAGGGAAGGATTTGTAAGGGTGGGACTGCAAAGAGAGGAGGGAGGGGGGCTGTAGCCAAGATGTAAAGTGAATTTTAAAAAGATTGCAAAAACATAAGCAACAACAACAAAAAATTGTCCTTGTAAAACTGGACCTGGTGAAGCAAGCCTTTAATCCCAGCACTGAGGAGGCAGAGACAGACGGATCTTTGTTATAGATAGCACCTCTGAGGGCACCCAGGAGTGCACACAGATAAATAAACACAAACACACAAACACATTTTTGACAGACATATCAAAGTTAGTCTACAGCCTAGTCTACAGAGTGAGTTTCAGGATGGTCAGGAATACATAGAGAAACCCTGTCTCGAAACAAAATAAACAAACAAACAAAAATATTATCCGTGTATAGTCCTAGCTAGTATAGGGTGAGGACTTAAAGGCAGAGAGGGGGTGGTGGTGGTGGGGTGTGTTTGTGTATGTGTGTGTGCATGTGTGTATATGTGTGTGTTTGTATGTCTGTGCATGTATATGCATGTGTGTATATGTGTATTTGTGTATATGTGTGCATGTGTATATATGTGTCTGTGTGTGTGCATGTATATATATGTGTGTCTATTTGTGTGTGTGCATGTATGTGTATATGTATGTGCATATGTATATTTGTGTGCATGTGTATATATGTGTGTGCTTGTGTATATGTGTGTATGTGTGTATATGTGTGTACGTGTGCATGTGTGTATATGTGTGTGTTTGTGTATGTGTGTATATTGTGTGTTTGTGTATGTGTGTGTTTGTGTATGTGTGTGTGTGAGTGTGTATTTGTGTGTGTGTTGCCTAGCATATGTATCAGCCTCCATCCCATTTAATATTGGAGGGGCAAAAAAAAAAAAAAGACAGAGAGGGCACCAAGGCGTTTATTTATGCTCTGTCCTTAAAGTTGGGAGGGATTGTCTGCCAGGGCATGGAGTAGAGTATTCAGGGCCAGCACTAAGGGTACTGCAGGCTTCCAATCTCATCCCTTCCCCACAGTATGGAGTGGAGTATTCAGGGCCAGCACTAAGGGCACTGCAGGCTTCCAGTCTCATCCCTCCCCCACGGTGTCTCAGCTTCTCACCATCTGCAGAGTTTCTTCTCTGCCCTACTCCAGCTCCTGGGCACTCTCCTGCAGCCTGCTGCCCCCAGGGAATATGCTTCGGCTGAATGGAGCCCTCAGATCCCGGCTTCTCACCCCCAGATCCAGGCTCCTCACTCATTCCCACTGGGGTCAGAGTGACCTCAGTCCTACAGTGCAGGCTGGCCAGGTTCTTGCCTCTCCCTTGGGGACCTGAATTACCTCACCCGGGGGCAGAGCCAATGGTTAGCCACCCTCCTTGCTACGGGTCTCAGAGGTCTGCCCTGGAGCATACACCCACGGGGCAGAGGATAGACCTGGTCTAGCTGGAACGGGCAGCAGCCCTCCCTCAGCTCCTACCACCTTATCTGTGTTATCATTCATAAACGTAGGAAAAATAATTTGTTCAGAGTATGGATAGATAAATAAGTTGGGTCTGGTGCCCCGTGAGAGAGGTGGAGGAAGGAAGATCAGAGATTAAGGCCATCCTTGTCTACCTAGCAAATTTGAGGCCAGCCTGGGCTACTTGAGTCTGTCTCAGAAACAAAGAAAAGAAAACCAATAACAAAGAGGAGCTTAATATGAATACATATAATGTGAATACATATACAGCCAAAAAATCAAAAACAATGACCTTGAGCATTTGCTTTTCCCAGCTTGCTAGCCCACTCCCTCTCTTAAGCCTGCCCTTCTTTTTTTCTCTTTCTTCGAGACAGGGTTTCTCTGTGTAGCCCTGGCTGTCCTGGAACTCACTCTGTAGATCAAGCTGGCCTCGAACTCAGAAATCCGCCTGCCTCTGCCTCTGCCTCCCAAGTGCTGGGATTAAAGGCTTGCCCTTCTTTCCTCTTTTGAGACATGGTCTCACTCTGTAGCTCTGGCTATCCTAGAACTTGCTATGTAGACCAGGCTGGCCTGGAACTCTCAGAGATTCACCTGCCTCTGGTTCCTGATTGCTGGGACTAAGGGAGGTGGGTGCCGCCATGTCCAACTGCTCTTCTTTCCTAATAAAATGCCTATATTTTTATTAAAAATAAATTAAGAGGGGATAGGGATATAGCTTTGTTTGTGGAGGGCTTATCTAGCATACAAGAAGCTGTGGGTGGGTTTGAACCCCAGCATGACACAACACTGGGAATAATGGTGCAAGGCTGAAATCGCAGCACTTAAAGAGGCAGAGGCAAGAGGGTCAGAAGTTCAAGGTCATCCTTGGTTGTAGACAGTTTGATGCCTCCCTGTCTCAAAACAAATATCCATCCAGCCACCATAAAACAAAACAAAACAAACAAACAAAAAAAAAAACCAAAACACACAGAGAAATGTATGTGCTCCTCAGAAAGAAATCACCCCTCCTGATATTTCATGTTCTTGGGCCAAGAGACCACCATACTGTAGCTAGTCAGCTTGACGGTAAGTTCAGAGTCCAGGCTCTCGAAGGACCCCAGTCCTCAGGGAAGAACTGCCTCCCACTCCGTAAACACCTTTGTTTTAGCCCCAGAAGCTCTGGTCTCTGGAGATTTCCCAACCTCACAGCCTGCCCTGTGCGTTTATCTCACCTGTTGACTCAGGGCCCTGAGATATGGGCCATCCAGTCATTGGCCGCCACTAGGTCTCAGAGGCCAATCTGCACCGGCAGCAGTCCGAAGTCCCTTAGACGGCTTGGGTATTGCCCAAACAGGTGAGAATACGGCCGCAGAAGGCTTGCCGTGAAACCAGATTCCTTTCTGCAGGCGTAGCCCACGGGGGAGCACCATTTTGCAGCTGCCCATTAGGCATTTCCAGCGCGGACAGCAGGCGAGAGAGCGCCCAAGGCCCAGGAATACAGACTCTGTAATAGCTCAGCGACACCTAGCTCACTTTTTGGGTGGGAGCTTTTACTTTGGCCCCTTTCCCCTCCTTCGTTGCCTTTCTTTCCCTGGTTCCTTGAACGCACGAAGGAAGGTAGTTTTTCCTTGGACCCCAGATCAAGGAGGAGAGAGAAAGGCTCCGCTCTGACAGCTGTAGACTTTAAAATTGATTATCCATTTATTTAGAGAAATGATCTCACTATGTAGCCCTGACTAGCTACATACAACTTACTAGGTCAGCCAGGCAGCCTCAAATTCTGAGAGATCTGACTCCTGAGTGGATTAAAAGTGTGTATCGCCGTGCCTGGCCATAGCTGTGGAATTTTCCAGCACTGGTTGCCCCAGACCGTTGCTACTTCTTAGACTATTGTTTCAGTGTTTTCTCTTTCAATACGCTCCCTTTTGCACTGTAAGTGACTCAAAGGGAGAAGCAGTACATGAATCCCCTAGATGGAGAAAATTCATAGGGACAGGCAGTAGACAGTGGTTGCTAGGGACTAGACAGTGAGGTATGGGAGTTACTGCTTAACAGACCATTTCAGGGTAGGATCATGGAAAGTTCTGGAGGTGGGGCACGGAGATTGTTGTGCAACAGTGTGCCTGTGCATGATAGCACAGAACTGGGCACTCCCGACATGGCTAAAATGTTAATGTTTGAGTCAATTTTTTCTAGGATTTTAAAAGTTAGGGGCTGGGAAGAAACGGTTTAATGGTAAAAAGGGCTTGCTGGGAAAAGGTGGGGACCCGAGTTCAAATTCCCAGCATCTGTGTAAAAAGTTGGGCATGGTTATCTGTGAGCCTGTAACCTACCCCAGTGCTACAGAGAGAAGCAGATGGATGGAGCTTGCTAGCCACCAGCCAGCTCCAGACTCAGTGAGTGATGCCGACTCAGAGGGATAAGAAAGAGATGGATAGACCTGGCCATCCAGACTCTGGCCTTAATGTGGTACACGCATGCACTCAGAAGCTGAGCATTGTGGGTAAAGGCCTATAATTCCAACCCCTAGGAGGCTGAAGCAGGAAGAGGCTGAAGCAAGAAGATTTTTAATTCAAGCCAGCCTGTGTCTGTATGGAAGACGTTTGTCTTGAACAAATGAAAACCCAGGTCATAAGAATAACATATTTAATCCCAGCACTCCATGGGTAGGCGGATCTCTGTGAGTTTGAGGCTGGCCTAGTCTACATAACAAGTTCCATATCCAACAAAGGCTATGTAATAAAACCTTATCTAGAAAACAAATCAAAACATTTGGTTGTGATACCTGGAAAAGTCATTTAGAAGCAGTTTGAGACTCTTGGCTGGGTGTGGCATTGATTGTAACACCAGTATTAAAAAGACTGAGGCAGGAGAATTATGGGCCGACCCATTTGAGGTCAGCCTGGAGAACATGTCAAGCTGTTGTCTCAATAGTTCAAAAAAATACATTTAATTTAAGAAGACTCTCCTGCCACATGCTGTGGCTCAGGCCTGTGAGCCAAGCACTTGGGAGGCAGAGGCAAATCCTTGTGATTTATGGCCATCCTTGTCTACATAGTGAGTTCTAGGACAGCTAGGGTTGTATAAAAAGACCCTGTCTCTAAATAAATAAATAAACAAATACATTCTTCTCTGAATATAATTTAAAAGGAATCTCTGTTTCTATGTCTCATCAAGGATTTAGTAAGCTACTTATAATTTTCTTTAAAACTGTTTTTGTGTGTATTTATTTCCTTAAACAGTGTCACACCGCGTAGTTCAGGCTAGCCTCCAGTTCATGGTCATCCTGCCTTTGCCTTCTGAGCCCTGGGACTTCAGGATTGCATTCCCATCTGCCTTTAATTTTCCTACTTGAATAGCCAAGTATAGTGGAGGAAGAGAAAGGGCCTTGAAAGAATGATTGGCAGACAGGGCTGGAGTGTCTTTTCCAGTGAATCCTAAGTTGATGTAGTACACATGTCCAGCACTGACCACGTGTCCAGCACTCAGTGTCCAGAACTGACCATGTGTCCTGCACTGCCCATGAGTTCCGCACTGACCACGTGTCCATCTCTGGTTCCCACCAGTCCTTGCAGAGTCTAGAAGGAAGCCCCAAAGGCCCCTAAGTACCCTTCGTCCTATCTTATCTCTGAGTGGACAGATCTGCTTGGGGAGGGAAAACAACAATGACTTGTGTGTGCACACTGTGTGTAGGTGCACATGTGTGTTTGATACACACGTCTGTGGAGACCTAAGGACAAGCACAGGTGCCGGGATACAGCAGTAACTCCTTACCAAGAGTCGCTTGTTTCTGCCTCCCAGAAATGGCAACACATGCCATTATGTCTAGCTTTTTAACCTGGCTCAAACTTAGGTCCTCGTGCTATCACAGTAATCAGTTTACAGTCCTCAACCCAGAATAATATTCTTGTTTGTTTTGTTTTTCAAGACAGGTTTCTCTGTCTTGGAACTCTCTCTGTAGACCAGACTGCCCTCAAACTCAAAGATCTGCCGGTCTCTGCCTCCTGCGTGCTGGGTTTAAAGGTGTATGCCTCCACTGCCAGGCTGGAATAATGTTTTTAACATTGTTACTGGATTTTACTATCTATAGAATACCACCAACTTGACCTTTTTCTCTTTTGGGGAGGTGGGGTGGGGGCAGAAGCAGGTTCTTATAGCCAGACTGCTCTCTGATTTGCTTTATAGATGAGGGTGATCTTGAACTTCTGATCTTCCTGCCTCTGCTTCCAAGGGCTGGGGTTACAGACATGTGTTACCATGTCTAGTTTATGCGGTTCTGGGGATCAGACCCATGTGCATGCTAGGCAAGCACTCTACCAACTGAATGCATGCCTAGTGCCACTGTGCTAGCTCTTCATATGACAATGCAATAAGAGAAGACAAAAAGCTAAAACGCCTCAGGGAAGGGAGCTGAAAGCCAGAAAGCTGCTCCAAGATCCACTTCTTTTGTTTGTTTGTTTGGTTGGTTGGTTGGTTGGTTGTTTTCGAGACAGGATTTTTCTGTGTAGCCCTGGCTGTCCTGGAACTCACTCTGTAGTCCAGGCTGGTCTGCCTGCCTCTGCCTCCCAAGTGCTGGGACTAAAGGCGTGCACCACCACTGCCTGGCCCAAGATCCACTTCCAACTGGGCCTGGCAGCCCACATCTTTAGTGCAAACCCTGGGAAGGCAGAGGCAGACAAATCCCTGTGAGTTTGAAGCCAACCTCGTCCACACAGCAAGTTTCAAGAAAAAAGATTCACTTCTACGAAGAACCCAGAGTCATTCAACTCCCAGAGAAGGAAAGTAGAAAGGTGTTTTCGAGGGGTTGAATGTGGAGGGCAGAACAGGAATCATTGTTCAATAAACACGATTTAGTTTGAGATGATAGAGAGTTCTGGAAATAGATGGTGATAATAAGTGCACATCAATGTTCACCACGGTAATGCACTGATCTGTACACTTGGGCTTGAAGAGGACGATAATTTACCACAATTTAGAACCAACAGCAAATGTGTAGTAGTGATATGGTATATAACCTGGCACCAACCCCTTGCACTAGGGGCACAAGTGAGTGCCAAAGCTGACAGGCAGAGATGGGGAGTTGCTCACTAGCAGGCACAGGTGGCCGAGTTTGAGTACCAGCACATACAAAGAAAGAGTTTGGAAAGACATCTCCTTGGTACGTTGATGTGGACCTATGTCTGTCATCCCAGACTTTCCTTCAGAGGCTAGGACGGAGAGAGCGCTGTGACTCTGAGGCCAGCCTGGGTGATGTAATGAGTTCCAGGTCACCAGCCTGATCAACAGAGTGAGACCCTGTCTCAAAAGACAAAATATAAAAACAAAAATCAGATGCCGCATGGATCTACGCACAGCTAGCTTCTGGAGTCCTGGTCTTATGGTTTCAGTGCCAGGCCTCAGATGGTCTGCACCCTGCCCAGGATGTTCCTCCCCAGACCTGGGCAAGAACACAGCCTCTGGGGCCTCCCTGTTCTTTCTCCCCAGCATGGCTCAAAGTCTAATCCATAGTCCTCTTGTGAATGTTATTGGCTGACTTCTGGTAGCACTCTAGAATAGAGGCTGAGGTGGGCTGGCAGAGCATTTTGCTTCCTTCTCTGATGTAACTCAGTCCCCCTAGAAGGGCATCTGGGATCTGATAGGTATCCAAGAAGTACTTATTGACCAAGTGGAGGGTTTTGAACTACTGTAGGCTAAGTATCAGAAGCCTTCGGCAGCGACAAACCCTGAGAGGCCAGGGTATATTTTTCACATTCCCCCAGTTTCTCCTGACTGGCTGAGGCCCTGTCCCAGGACAAGGGCCTGTAGTGCTCTACCTCTTCAGACACCTTGAAGTGGGAAAACGAAACTTAAGTGCCCTGCCTTCCAAGCAGTCACTCTAGCAAACTCTAGCCAATGAAATGCAGTCTCTAGTTGAGCCCTGGCCCTGGACTGAGCAGACTAGGTGTTGGCTAAGATTGTAAGACGTGGACCATGGCTGGGAGGGAGCGCCCAAGTTGACCAAGGGAGCCCCTGCCAACAGATGACAGGAGGTGGACGAGCCTTGGAGGGCAAATGGGGACGGGTTCTTTGCCTGTGCACTAGCCCCCCTGCGGCGTGATGTGAACAGACTCTGAACCCAGGGAGGTGCAAACAAAAGACTTGCTGCCTTTGTCCTCCTCCTGCCCCTTGTCCTCTGTTTACATCCTTCCTTCCCGTAAATGAGTTGGGCACTGGGCCCCGGTGGCGGGGAGCCAGACACACCTGTAGGACAGGTTGGGCTGAGATCTTGTGGGTGGAGAGTGGGTGGCAGTACTGGCAGGTGGTTCAGGCCCTTGGGGTGCAAGCTGTTCCTTCCCATAGCAGCCAGGCCTGACTGCTGCCACAAGCCAGGGATTCTTGGCCCCTTCTAAAATGACAGGATGCTTCCCAGGAGCTCTCTTCTCTAGAGAAGGCCGGGAAGCTCTGCGCCAGTGAATAAGAGGTGGGCGGGCCAAGGGTTCTTCGTCCTTGGTGGGCATTTCCTAGAGGGAAAATGGAGGCCTGAAGAAACAGGCCTGGAGTGGATGTCAGACCCCCCATGCTTGGTTGCCTAGCTTCTTGAAGTGAGATCTGACAGTACCCCATACCCTAGGCAGAGGTGACTGCCCTGGAGCAAGGTTCTACCCTGCCTCATAACGGAGGTACGCTCAGGGGGCACGTTCCAGCTCTGGCCTTGAGCCTCAGAGTGGATGAGTTGAATAAATGAGGGTGAGCCCAGCCATGCCTCTGGAAGGGATCAGAGGAGAAGGTAGGCTCTCAGAAAGGAGAAGAAGAACCGTAAGGACCACGGCAGAGGCTCTATCCAGAAGGTGTGTTGGTGTCTGCATCCAGGGCATCTGCAAGCCCCAGGCCTATTGCAGGGAGTAGGTCAGAGTCCAGAACCTTGTAAGGATGGAAGCATGGGAGAAGTGTGACTCAATCTGGGATAGAAGTTTCCGTCTCTGTCAGAGGATTAACTGACCAGGTTCACGTCAGACTGTTTTCCACCTGACTCTTCTCTGTCACTCTCAACAATGATGACAGGTCACTCTGTCACCAAGTATGCAATGACTGCCTACTATGTGCCCAGCCCTTTTGGGCAAATGCTCAGATCACAGCTGTCTGTGTTCACTGGTGACTACCGGTACTTGGCATTCATCTCGGTGGGGGCTGTCTGGGCCAGCCTTATCTCCATCCCGTCCCATCCTGATTCCCCTCCTCCTGCACCATCACCTCCTAATAGATTCTCACCCGTGACCTTGTATAACCCACTTGCTCCTTTCCATTCTGTTGAATTACTACTGATTTTTTTTTCCCTCTGAAAAGAATGCTAACCCTTACCTCTGAGCTGGAGAGGGGGTCCCTTCCTTGCTCAACTCCTGGGGACAGGCAGTCAACACACAGGCTCAGCTCTGAGACTCCTGAGGGCCTCCTTGAATAGAAGAGCTCAAGTTCCCTCGGCTGATGATAAGTGATGACTTAGCTCGTCCTCTCACTTTTCCCGAGATGCCTAACAGCTGCTGCTCCAATCCAGAAGGTCCCAGAACCCAGGACTGCACTTGTCCCTTGCCACAGACTCCCACAGGTCCTGATATGGTCGGTTTCCTAGACAGGTATCTAGAAAAGACTTCTCTTGTCTCCTTAATGTGAATGCTAGGTGCTGGGCATTTGGGCCAGTGGTTTCCCAGCCAACCCTAGGGAAGGGCTGCACCCCCAGGTTGTGCCAGGGTCATATCCCCTAGACATGTAACCTACTATCCATTGAGGACACTTCTTCCTTGAGTCTCTCTGAGCTTTACTTTTCAAATTATTATTATTATTATTATTATTATTATTATTATTATTATTATTATCTTATTATTATATAATTATTATTATCTTATTATTGTACATGTATGAGTGTTTGTCTGCATGCATGCATGCATGTGCTCCACATGCATGCCTGGGCCTCCTAGGCATCAGGGGAAGATGTTGGATCCCCTGGGATTTACAGACCATTGTGAGCTTCCACATGAGCCCTGGGACTCAAATCTAAGTCCTGTGCAAGAGCAACAAGTGCTCTTAACTACTAAGCCGGCTCTCCAGCCATCTCTCATTTCTATAAGGTACTGTTCAAGGTTCTCTGTCCATAGCCCACTGCCTAGAAGCCCTTCCCCCAAGCTCATGTCACCAGCACTGGGAATTCAACTCCTTTCTTTCATTCCACCTCTGCTGAGCTCCCAGGCCATGAGCAGCTGGACCTCTCCTTCCATACCTGACTCTCTCCCTAGCACACTGGATACACCAGTGGCCTGGCAGCATCCAAGCGACCAGCGACCAAGTGACCATCAGACCTTGCAGGAGGAACTCTCTCCTCAGATACTGCCTTTCTGCCCGACAAGACTGGGTGGAGCAGGTGACAGCAGGTGAGAGCTTTGCCTTCAAACTCATTAAGATTAGGGGGCAGGCTGCAAGACTTCTCTGCCCTTCGTGATATTGGAGACCATAAATTAAACTGATAAAAGACAGATAGGTGATCAGACGGGAGAAAGGCATTGAACTGTAACTGATATATTACGTTTTATGTGTGGAAGTGCTACACAGAAAAGAAGTGAATCCCCAGGCAGGTAGGGCGATTTGTGTCTCCAATTCCATCTTCAGGAGGGCGAAGCAGGAGCATCATAAGTTTGAGGCCAGCCTGGATTATATAGTAGGGTGGAAAGCAGCCAGGACTATAAAGCCAGAGGGGAAGGGCTGTGAAGGGGGCGGGGGAGGAGGGGTGGCAGCTGCAAAGAAGCTCTTATGGGGCAGGGAGCTTAGCACAAGCGGTAGAATGCTTGGCTGGCAATCATGAAGCAAGCCCTAGGCTAGCACTCAGGAGGTGGAGAAAGAACAACCATAAGTTCAAGCTCAATGTCAGCTACATAGCAAGTTCAAGGCAAGCCTGGGCCAGACACCCTGTTTCAAAAAGGAAAAGGAGTGGGAGTGGGGTCAGAATAAAGGCGACTGGACAAAAGGAGTTCTCTGAGCAGTTGGAGTTCATCAGTTATGAAAGGGGAAATCTGAAGACGAAGCCACTGAGAGAGCAGGTCTTTGCTGGGCGGGGCAGGGTGCCTTGCTCACTATGCCGTTGTGACTGGCCTGGAACTCCCTATGTAGACCAGGCTGGCCTCGGACTTGCAGCATTCCCGCTGCCTCAGCCTCCTGAGTACCAGAATGATGGGATTAAGCCACCAAACCCAGCTGATTTAAAAAATATATATTATTAGGGGGCTGGAGAGATGGTCAGGGATTTAAGAGCATCAGCTGCTCTGCTCTTCCAGAGACTCGGGTTCAATTCCCAGTACCCTCACAGCAGTTCACAACTAACTGTAACTCTAGTTCCAGGGGATCCAATGCCCTCTTCTGGCCTCCTCAGGCACCAAGCACACACATGGTGCAGAGACATACAGGTAGGTAAATATTCATAGACAAAACAATTTTGTAATTTAAAGGGGGGGGTGCTTACTTGGTATGCTTGGGGAATACTGATTTCCTTTACTACTAATTTCCATCCCTCAGCTAATAAGGGTTTGTGTAACAAGGTTCCTTTGAGCAGAATCACCTCCAGAAACAAGGGTGCTGTGCAACTCTTCCTATTGGTAGAGTGGAATAGGTGTAGGGAATGGGTAGTGGAATCTGTATAGGGAATTGGTATCATTAATGTGAGTCATTTATTAGGTGTTTGGTTGGTTGGTTGGTGTTTCAAGAGAGGGTTTCTCTGTGTAGCCTTGGCTGGCCTGAAACTTACTCTGTAGACCAGGCTGGCCTTGAACTCAGAGACCCACCTGCCTCTGCCTTCCAAGTACTGGGGTTAAAGGCATGAGCCACTACATGCTAGCTCATTTACTAGCTTTAGTTTGAGATAGGATCAAATGGAGCCCAAGTTGATTTTGAGCTTGATATATCACCAAGGCTAGCCTCAAGCCCCTGATCTTTCTGCATCAGCTTCTCAAGTGTTGGGATTGCAGGTGTGAACTGTCACACCTGACTACTCTTGCCTTTTTTGGAAAGGACATTTCAGCTCACCTTGCTGTCCCTTGGCTCTGAGGCTCGACAACTCCACCTGTCTCCAGCCGTGATTTCTCCATCTGTTTCCCTGCGGGTTTCTCTTCCTCTTTCAGAATATTTCATCTCAGAGTCAGCAGAAGGGAGGGGAGGGGTGAGGAGGAGCAAGGGAAAACCACAGCCTCTTAGCTATGTATCTGGTTTACATATGTTATCTCACCTAATTCCTGAAAAGTCCTTTGAGGTAGGTACTATCATGATCCCTTTCTTCATGTGAGGAAACCTGAAGAGTCACAGGGTGAGGTCAGTTACCCAAGGTTGGGTTGTGAGCATCCAGAGATGGAACCTAATCCCAGCACAGGATTTTCAGAGCCACTCAGATGTTTTGTCAGAAAAGACCAATTTGTTTGATAGTTGGTTGTTTTTGTTCTTTGTATGTTTGTTGTTGTTGTTTTAAATTTATTTATTTTATGTATATGAATATAACTATTGTTGTCTTCCGGCACACCAGAGGAAGGCATCAGACCCCCCATTACAGATGGCTGTGAGTCACCGTGTGTTTGCTGGGAATTGAACTCAGGACCTCTGGAAGAGCAGTCAGTGCTCTTAACCACTGAGCCATCTCTCCAGCCCCCTGTATATTTGTCGTTAATTAATTAGTTTATGGACAGAGTCTGGCTTTTGAAGCTTCAAACCTCAGAAGTTTGTTTTGTTTTTATTCTCTGATCGAATGGTGTGGTTGAATCCAGTGATGGCTCATGTTTGCAGCCCCAGCATTTAGTAGGAAGAGGCATGAGGATCATGAACTTAAGGCAACATGGGCAAATCTAAGTCCTCCTGGTCTATACAACAAGATGGAGTCTCAAAAGATAACCAGTCCACAGTGGTTTGGATGAGAGTGACTCCCATAGGCTCATATGTTTGAATGCTTGGTCTCCAGTTGGTGGAACAGTTTGGGAAGGATTAGGAGGTGTGGCCTTGCTATAGGAGGTGCACTGGGGGTGGGCTTTGAGGTTTCAAAAGATTCACCTTATTCTGGGTGTCTCTCTTTCTCCCATGGCCTCTGACTTTTGGATCAGGATAGCAGCTTTCATTTCTAGCTGTTGCCAGGACTTTGTCACACCATCATAAACTCTAATCTTCTGAAACTATTAGTCTCAAATTAACCATTTTATTTATTTGCTTGCTTGCTTGTTTAGGTTTTTTAAAGATTTATTATTTTATGAATGTGAATACACTGTCTTTCAGACACACCAGAAAATGGCATCAGACGCCTATTACAAATGGCCATAAGTCACCATGTATGTGGTTGCTGGGAATTGAACTCAGGACCTCTGGAAGAGCAATTAGTGCTCTTACCCACTGAGCTATCTCTCCAGTCCTGTTTGTTTAGTTTTTGAGACAGTGTTTTTCTGTGTAGCCTTGTCTGTCCTAAAACTTACTCTGTAGACCAGGCTGGTCTTGAACTCAGAGATCTGCCTGCCTCTTCCTCCCAAGAGCTGAGACTAAAGGTCTGTGCCACCACTGCCTGGCTACTCATCCTGGTTATCAGGATCAACAAGTAAATAATTTTTTCAGCATTGCCATAAAACTTTGTAAGCCTGGACCATTAGTGGTCCACAGAACACTCCACATGCTGCCTGCATCTTTGGTCAGCCTCCAGGCAGCCAATCTCTGAGACTGTGTGTCAAGAATATCAAAGACTGGGCACTGTGACGTGAGCTTCTCATTCCAGCACTTGAGAGACTGAAACAGGAAGATCCCCAAGAGAACAGCTTCCATGAGAACAGCTTCAGCTACATTGTGATGTCCTTCCTCTAAATAAGGAGATACATTTTAAAAAAATTAAGAAGACAATATTACATATGATGAATGGCTATAAATCCTAAAATTACCCAAATGTGGAAAGACACCAGCTGCATCTCAGTGGTTCTCAAGGCTCTTCAGAGAGGCACACTCAAGTAACAATCACTCTCTCTCTCTCTTTTTTTTTTTTTTTTTTTTGGTTTTTCGAGACAGGGTTTCTCTGTATAGCCCTGGCTGTCCTGGAACTCACTCTGTAGACCAGGCTGGCCTCGAACTCAGAAATCTGCCTGTCTCTGCCCCCAAAGTGCTGGGTTTAAAGGCGTGTGCCACCAAGAATCACTCTCTAACTGATCTACCAGAGGATTTAATCCCAACCATCCTCACCATCATTTCTTTTCTTTCTTTCTTTCTTCCTTCCTTCCTTCCTTTCTTTATTTTCTTTTTCGTTTTTCGAGACAGGGTTTCTCTGTGTAGCCCTGGCTGTCCTGTAACTCACTCTGTAGACCAGGCTGGCCTCGAACTCAGAAATCTGCCTGCCTCTGCCTCCCAAGTGCTGGGATTAAAGGCGTGTGCTACCACTGCCCGGTGCCCACCATTTCTTAGATATATATCTAAGAGCTTGTGCTATCTGAGCAAATCCAGCAGTTCTGGGTTGGGAAATGCAGAGGTGCCTAGGCCCCATGCCCTGGTGTCCCCATTCATGAATGGTTTACCCTATGGGATAATCACTAGGTAGCCAGTGGAGGTGGTAGGGTCAGCCATACCAGTGTGTGGTGACACCAAAAGCCTCTAATAAGAGGTGACTTCTTACATGGGAGTAGGTAAGTCACTTGAACCCATGCAGCTCCAGGATTGCTGTGGAAGACTGCTGCAGACTAGGGGCTGAGGGAAAGAAGGGCAATAAAGGCAGAGAGCATTTACAGAGTGATGTCATTAGGATAACATTTCCCAGGAGTCTTTGGTGTGTTACAGTTTCCTGAAGCTAGACTGGAAGCTGAGTGTTAGAGCACTAGCCTAGAATGCACAAGCCCCCCAAGTTCACTCTGAGCACCCCAAACAAGAAAGAGGAAAGGGGGCTGGAGAGATGGCTCAGTGGTTAGGACCGCCTGCAGTTCTTCTCTGCAGTTCTTCCTCTCTCTTAGATTTAGTTATTATTTTATTTTATGTGTAACAGTGTCTTGCCTTCATTCATCTATGTACACTATATGTATTCCTGATATTTTTGAAGATCAGAAGAGGACATTAGGTCTCCTGGAGACTGGAGTTACAGAAGATTGTGAGCAGCCAGGTGGGTGCTGGAAATCAAACTTGAATCCTCTGTAAGAATAACAAGTACTTCATCTCTGAGCCATCCCCTAGCCTGGCACTTACTGTTCTTGCAGAGGATCTGGGCTTGGTTCTTAGAACCTACATGGCAGTTCATAGCCATCTGGAACTCCACTTCCAGGGGACCCAAAATCCTCTTCTGGTCTTTGTGAATGAACATCAAGCACACATATGGTACACACATATACATCCAAGCCAATGTGTCTGAGTGTTTACTCAGACACATTGAATAAATTTGAAAAAAAAAAAGGTTTAAAAAACATAAAAACAAAAAGAAGAAGACTTGTAAGTGTCTCTACAGGCCACACTACACCCTTCTGGTCACCACAGCCCTGACCATACATGACCTGCTGCAGAGCAGGCTTCTGAAGGAACTCTTCCTTGAGCTTGCCTCGGGTTCCCATGATGTCATGCGTTCAGGCTGAGTGTAATTACCTGGAAGTGTACACATTGGCACCAAAGGTCCGGCAGGACACTCACGGATAGGTTAGGAGCTGCCACCTTTCATGGTGAGATTTACAACGCCTTTTCATTCCCCTTTTTACTTGTCTGGCACTTTTCTTTTCTTTTCTTTTTTTTTTTTTTTGTTTTCTGAGACAGGGTTTCTCTGTGTAGCCCTGGCTGTCCTGGAACTCACTCTGTAGACCAGGCTGGCCTCGAACTCAGAAATCCGCCTACCTCTGCCTCCCAAGTGCTGGGATTAAAGGCGTGCGCCACCACCGCCCAGCACTTTTCTGTGCCGCGCTGATCACCCTGGCCAGCAGGGAAGAAAGACTAGCACACCAGTTCCTTCCGGCAACAGTTTACTCAGGAGTTCGTAGTTACATCATGGTGAAAGGTGTGCCCCCCCAATGGTCCGCAAGTGCTGCTTAAATACCCTTCGTAGGACTGCCCATGAGCCCATACCATGTTTTGCGCTATCATTGGCTACAGCCTCACGAAGAAAGATCAGGCCACTGGCGGGTGCAACCCTCTTGCCAAATAAGGACTTGTTTACTCCTTAGCAGAAGAATGGTGGGCACCATCTTTAAGGCGCAGCAGCGCTCCACACTTTTCAATCATGTAATAACATTTTGAAAAAATAGTAGCTTTGGGCTGAGAATGTAGCACAGTTGGTAGAGTGCTTGCCTGACATGCATACAAGCTTGGCCTACATCCTCAACACCGAGTCAACCCGGCTTGCTCTTACATACCCGTAATCCCGGCACTTGGGAGACAGAGAAGGAAAGATCAGAAATCAAGGTCATTTTTGGCAACAGCAAGTTCTAGGCTACATGAGAATCTGTATTTAAAAAAATAACTAGCTTATTGAAATCTAATTCACATTCACTTAGCATAAAATTGACACATCCTCTTTCACCTTGGTGTGTGTGTGTGTGTGTGTGTGTGTGTGTGTGTGTGTGTGTGTGTGTGTTTGAGGGGTTGTATTGTTTTTAGGATGGTGGTCAAAGTCTATAGCTCATGCTAGGCTAGAACTTGTTATGTAGCCAAGAATGACCTGGAATTCTCCAACCCTGCCCCTACAGTGCTAAGTCTACAAAATGTATACCACCACCTAACTAAAAGTTGCAATTTTAAAGAATATAATCTGGGCCGGGCAGTGGTAGTGACGCCTTTAATCCCAGCACTTGGGAGCAGAGGCAGGTGGATTTCTGAGTTCGAGGCCAGCCTGGTCTACAGAGTGAGTTCCAGGACAGCCAGGGCGACACAGAGAAACCCTGTCTCAAAAAAACAAATAAACAAACAAACAAAACAAACAAACAAACAAACAAAAAAGAGAATATAATCTGGGTTGGAGAAGTGGCTCAGCCAGGCTCACAATCCAAAATGTCAAGAATATTTTCATATCGCAGAACATTTTCACATTTTTCTTCCGTTGCTCCCACACCTCCCTCCCCCTGGGCACTGCCACTAAGAATCTGTTTGCTATCTCTATGGACTGGCCTATTCTGCATATTTCGTTTCAATAGACTCATACAACACACATGGGATTTTTTTCACTCGGTACGACATGCTCATTTATCCTCGCCACCCACTTTTTAAAAGTCAAGGTCTCCTGTAACCCAGGCTGGTCTGAAACTTGCTATGTAGCCAAAGCCTTTTTTTTTTTTTTTTTTTTTTTT
>NW_022196891.1:31830037-31836565 GCF_008632895.1 Mastomys coucha | reverse complement strand
TTAATAGCACCTGGAATCAAACCCTGGGCTTTGTGTAGGCTATGCAGCAAATTCCTTATCCATTGAGCCCTGAGGTATCAGTTTTAAAGAGGGACACAAAGGTCATAGTTCAGAGGCTAGGGAGATGAAAGAGCACTTGCTATTTTTTCAGAGAACTTGGATTCAAGACCCAGCACCCACATGGCTTACATCTGTGTGCAACTCCAGCTCTGAGGATCTGATACTCTTGTCTGGCCTCCATGGGCACCAAACCACTGCACAGTGCACAGATACACACAGAGCATCTGGTGCACAAATATGCACACAGGCAAAACACTCATACACACCAGGCGGTGGTGGCGCACCCCTTTAATCCCAGCAGGCAGAGGCAGGTGGATGGACCTCTGGGTTCGAGGCCAGCCTGGTCTACAGAGCGAGTTCCAGGACAGCCAGGGCTACACAGAGAAACCCTGTCTTGAAAAAAACTAAACAAAGCAAAGCAAACACTCACCCACATAAAATCAAAGTAAATTAAATTTTAAAAAAGGATCCATAGTTTAGATCAGGGAGTAAATCTGCTTTCTGTGAGCTGGGGTTTCCCTTTCCTTTTCTTTTCTTTTCTTTTCTTTTCTTTTCTTTTCTTTTCTTTTCTTTTTATTGTTTTGTTCTGTTTTTGTTGTTTCTTTTGTTCTTGTTGTTGTGTTGCTGCCGTGGTTGCTTTTTTTTTGGTTTGGTCTTTTTGTTTTGTTTTGTTTTTTAAATGTTTTTAAAATTTATTTATTATTATAAATGAGTACACTGTAGCTGTCTTCAGACACACCAGAAGAGGATGTCAGATTTCATAATGGGTGATTGTGAGCCACCATGTGGTTGCTGGGATTTGAACTCATTACCTTCGGGAGAGTAGTCAGTGCTCTTACCCGCTGAGCCATCTCACCAGCCCTCCCCCCCTTTTTTTTGGTTGTTTTTTCGAGACAGGGTTTCTCTGTGTAGCCCTGGCTGTCCTAAAACTCACTCTGTAGACCAGGCTGGCCTCGAACTCAGAAATTCACCTGCCTCTGCCTCCCAAGTGCTGGGATTAAAGGCGTGTGCCACCGCTGCTAGACTTTTTCTTTTTTCTTTCTTCTTTTTTTTGGGGGGAGTGTTTTGTTTTGTTTTGTTTTGTTTTGGGGGTGGTTTCAAGACAAGGTTTCTCTGTGTAGCCTTGGCTGTCCTGGAACTCACTCTGTAGACCAAGCTGGCCTCGAACTCAGAAGTCTGCCTGCCTCTACCTCCCAAGTGCTGGGATTAAAGGCGTGTGCCACCATTGTCTTTTCTTTCTTTTTCTTTTTTCCTGTTTTCCTTTGAGATAGGCTGACACTATATATAGCCCAGGCTGAACCTGATCATCTTTGCCAGCTTTTTTTTCTTTTTTTTTTTAAAAGATTTATTTATTTATTTAATGTATGTGAGTACACTGTAGCTGTCCTCAGACACACCAGAAGAGGGCATCAGATCTCATTACAGATGGTTTTGAGCCATCATGTGGTTGCTGGGAATTGAACTCAGAACGTCTGGAAGAGCAGTCAGTGCTCTTAACCGCCAAGCCATCTCACCAGCCCCCTTTTGTCATCTTTTCAAGTGCTCAGACTATATAGGGTTATACTGCTATCGTGCCATATCTGGCTTCTAAATCGCTTGAGGGAAGTTTTCAGGGAAGGTTTTGGGTTTGGGGGGGTGGGGTGAGGGTGGGAATGAAGACAGGTGGTCTGGAACTGAGGATGGCTATCTGGCCCTCCTGGCTTCACCTTCTTCATGTTGGGATTACAGGCACGGACCACACCCTATTTATGTGGTACAGTAGACCAAACCCAGGGCTTCATTCACACTTGCTGTGTTAGCACGTACCAAGTGAGTTCTATCCCAAGCCTTGATAAGCCATCTTTACACTGGACTCGGATAGTATAGTCACGATAGTAAAAAATGGTATAACATAGGATTATCCCTGGGCAGTAAAGCAGAAGGTCTCTGCTAACAGATAAACGGCGAGGCAGAGGGAACCAAGGAACCTGCCACAGGGTCAAAGGGTTTTAGGGGAGGAAGGTGATGCCAAGATGGGCCCAGGCGAGGAACACATTGCGCTCAAAGATTCCAGAAACTCCTTGCAGTTGCTAAGGCTGGCTGCAACAGCGTCCTTAGGCCAGGGTATCTCAGTAGGGAAGAGCTAAGCCTAGTACTATGGCTAGACTTAGGTGCACAGGGCAAGTATAGACAAGTCCCTGTGACGTGGTGAGGCCCTGGACCATAGACCCTGGGGGAAAGTGAGTGGAACTGTCCCGTGCCTCCTGGTATCTTAGACAACCAAGGCTGCCGCAAGCTTTTGCTCCCTCAGAGATCTAGGATTAGGCCAAAGTGTGTTCCTCAGCCACCCAAGCATCCTGGGGGGTGGGGTGTGGCCCTGCTACCCAGCTCCCAACCTCCTTTGTAGCCAAGGGTTCCACGGTTCGTGTAACCTGAACTGCCCTCATTTGTGTGTGGGCGGGTGTGGTCCCGCGGACCCGGTCCAGTGAATGGGGCTCTGTCAGCTGCGCAGAGTGCCAGCACTCTGCAAATAGATGGAAGTCACGAACCCAACAAAGGGTTCAGCTGGGTTGTCACTGAAGCTGCAGCAGCAGCAGCAGCAGCAGCGCTGAGAGCGACGGTGACTGCACAGGGTGGGGCTGCTGACCAGTGTCCCTGCTCTGGGTTCGGCTTTCGATTATCCCAGGAGACAGGCTCCCCAAGAGACCGATGAAAAAGATTAGTTGGGGAAGCCCAGCGCCCTGAGAGCCTTCTGGAAACATGTGGGTAGGAGGAGTGAGGGCAGGTGGGGACCGGGTGAAACTGCCTTTTCTGGTGTCTCAGGAATTCAAGATGATCCCCACGTCAATTCCAGGTGCAGGGGTGGAAGAAGAGAGCAAAGGTCTGGTTGCCCTCTACAGAGACTCTTCAGGCCTCCAGACACAAACAGAAAAGCAACATCTGTAGTCACTCGACAAACACCTCTGGAGGGCCTCTCCCCCCGCCCCCCCCACCATGTTTTACAATGTTGAAGATGGAACCCTGGGCTCCGTGTATGCAAGGCAAGTGCTATACAATCGCCCCAAAGCACACATACATACAATCTTTTAAGTATTTATTTGGCCTGGACAGAAACCATTTTCTGGTCAAAACAGAACCATAGCACTCGTGGTTAACAGCTGTAGTTACCTGGGCAAGACCAGCAAAGCATGATGGGGAGGGACTCACAAGCTCTCACCCCCAGAGGAGGAGTTGATGGCTTCTGGGGGAGGGAGAGTCAGTTTTCTTTAAGGGTGTGGTGCCTGGTAGGTCTTGTGTATGGTCCCACACCCATGAGTATATGGGAAGGACAAACTGGAATCAGTCAGCTGTAAAAAAAAAAAAAAAGAGAGAGGTCAGGTGTTGTGGGACAAGCCTTAAACCAGTGGTCCCCAACCTTTCTTTCTTTCTTTCTTTCTTTCTTTCTTTCTTTCTTTCTTTCTTTCTTTCTTTCTTTCTTTCTTTCTTTCTTTTTTTGATTTTTTGAGACAGTGTTTCTCTGTGTAACCCTGGCTGTCCTGGAACTCACTCTGTAGACCAGGCTGGCCTCGAACTCAGAAATCCACCTGCCTCTGCCTCCCAAGTGCTGGGATTAAAGGCACACCCCACCCCCGGCTGGTTCCTAGCCTTTCTAATGCTGGGAGAGTTCCTCACGTTGTGGCCCCCCAACCAGAAAATCACTTTCCTTGCTACTGTTATGAATCATAATGCAAATATCTTTGGAGATAGAGGTTTGCCAAAGGGGATGTGACCCACAGGTTGAGAACCCAGCATTTAGGAGGCAGGGATAGCTGGATCTCTGTAAGTTCAAAACCAGCCTGGTGTACATAGTGGGTTATCGGCCAGACAAGGCTACATGGTGAGGTCCAGTTGACAAGAGAGAGGGGGGGGGGGAAGACAGAGAGAGACACAGAGAGAGAGCTGCATTTGGAAGGTAGGAGTGGGTAGAGAATGAGGGATAGATCTCCTGGGGGTTAGGGAGGCTTGGGGCTTGAATATAATCGAAATATATAGTATAAGTGTGTAAATTCTCAAAAAATAATAAAAATATTATATTCAATATACACACACAGGCCTGGTAGTAGTGGCACAGCCTTTGATCCCAGAACCAGGGAAACGGAGGCTTATGGATCTCTGTGAATTTCAGGCTAGCTTGCTTTACAAAATGAGTTCCAAGTTCAAAGCAAACACAGACTTGTAGCTCCAAGCATATGTCACCGATGGCCACTTTCTTTAACTTTGAGGATAGAGGTATTTGTTTGTCTCTCTCCCTAGCTGACCTGAAACTCACTATGTAGATAAGGCTGATATCAAAGTCACAGCAATCCTCCTGTTTCAGCCTCTGGAACACTGGAACCTCAGGCATGAGCCATGGCATCCACCCATTTTCTGTGTATGTATGGTTGTTTTGTTTATGTGTTTGTTTTGTTTTTTGAGACAGGGTTTCTCTGTGTAGCCCCAGCTGTTCTGGAATTCACTCTGTAAACCAAGCTGATCTTGAACTCAGAGATCTGCCTGCCTCTTCCTCCCAAGTGCTGAGACTAAAGGTCTGTGCCACCGCTGCCTGTCTATCACAGGAGAAAACACAAATTTTTTTTTTTTTTTGGTTTTTTCAAGACAGGGTTTCTCTGTGTAGCCTCAGCTGTCTTGGAACTCACAATGTAGACCAGGCTGGCCTCGATGAACTCAGAAATCCGCCTGCCTCTGCCTCCCAAATGCTGGGATTAAAGGCGTGCGCTACCAATGCCAGGCCAAAAAAAAAAAAAAAGATTTTTATTCCATTTATATAGAATGTCCAGAATCTGATAGGTGTGTAGGAAATAACACCTATTAAGAAAAGGGTACAGGGGGCTGGAGAGGTGGTTCAGTGCTTAAGAGCACTGACTGCTCTTCTGGTGGTCCTGAGTTCAAATCTCAGCAACCACATGATGGCTCACAACCAACTATAATGGGATCTGATGCCCTCTTCTGGTGTGTCTGAAGACAGCTACAGTGTGTATAACAAACAAATAAATCTTTAAAAAAGGGGTGGGGCACAGGCTAGGTGTATGTTAGCATACACCTTTAATCTCAGCATTTGGGCATATCTTTGTGAATTCAAGGCCAGCCTGATATTTAGGGAGTTCCAGGATATCTGCCTAAGGGAGAAGAAGAAGGAGGAAGAGGAGGAGGAGGAGGAGGAAGAAGAGGAAGAGGAGGAGGAAGAGGAGGAGGAGGAGGAGGAAGAAGAGGAAGAGGAGAGGAAGAGGAGGAGGAGGAGGAGGAAGAAGAAGAGGAAGAGGAGGAGGAGGAAGAGGAGGAAGAGGAGGAGGAGGAGGAAGAGGAAGAGGGAGAAGAAGAAGAAGAAGAGGAAGAAGAAGAAGAAGAAGAAGAAGAAGAAGAAGAAGAAGAAGAAGAAGAAGAAGAAGAAGAAGTACAGAAGATAGTGCTAAACACTAATGATATTGGAGGGGAAGCTCAGGCAACCTGAGCTGGAGACGGCTATCAAGATTGTGTCTGTTGGGGCAAACAGATGCACAGCTGGTCAGCCTGTGTTGTCAGAAGAAATCAAGGATTACAGCTAATTGATCTAGCTCTCGGGGCTTTCCAGAGTTATAAGACACTTATCAAGTGCCCATTCTTAAACATGGCTGCTAGCTGGGTGCTTGGTGCTTTGGTCTCTGTAGGTTCTAGAGCTAGACGGCTGGAGAAAAGACTGGGGAATCATTCACGTGAGACCCTAATAACCAGTGAGGGGGACTGTCCCTTGTCTGAGTGAGTACAGAACCCCTGCCTGAGGAATCTGTTATGACCAGAGGTCAGCCCCTCAGTGCCACTCCAGCAGATGAACATCTGACGCCACCTAGGCACCAGCTAGGAGTAGAAGGAACCAGAAGGAACTAGAAGGAGGAACCACAGGGGCTGGAGAGATGGCCCTGTTGATCAAGCACCTACTCTACCAGCAAGAGGGCCTGAGTTTGATCCCTAGAACCCATGAAAAGCTAGACCCAGTGGCACATACTTATAATCCCAACACTTCGGGGGACAGAGAAAATCCCTCAAGCTCAGTAGTTAGTAGGTAAAGCCCCAGAGAGAAAGACTCCATCTCAAAAAACAAGATGGACGCCCTCTGAGGAGTGACACTTGAGAGTGGCTGTAGGCGTAATATTCTTATGCATTGTGTAAAGATTATCCTTGTATTATTCCAATGCTGATTTCGCTGCCCCCATATCTGGTTGCAATCCAGACATGGCACTGAAATGCTTGTTCTGAGTATCCTAAGAATCTCCTGTCTCAATGTTGTGTAAATGTTGCTCCGCATTTATTCTCTTATTGTAAATAAAAGCTGATTAGTCAATAACTGAGTAGAGGAGAGCCTAGGGCTAGATTTCTGCCAGCCAGGGAAGGCAGAGAGTGAGAGAGAGAGAGAGAGAGAGGAAGGGAGGGAGGGAGGGAGAGAGAGGAAGAGAGATGGGGGTAGGGAGAGAGGAA
>NW_022196891.1:31818999-31829912 GCF_008632895.1 Mastomys coucha | reverse complement strand
AGAAAGGGGGACGGGGTAGGGAGAGAGGAAGAGAGGGAGAGAGGAAGAGAGAGGGAGAGGGAGGAGGGTAGGGAGAGAGGAAGAGAGGATTCACCGGGAGCAGAGAACCAAATCAATACTGACATGCAAGTGTCTCAGGGATTTTGGTGGAGAGGTAGCCAGATTAGCTTAGAGGATTAGAATAGCTCAGCTATTGTGCCTCAAAAGCTTGGTTAAATAAATCTTAAAGTCTCTGTCATTCATTTGGGAGCCAGCCAGGATAAAGAAAAAAACATCACGTATAAAATTTGTTTAACAATTGACTTCTAGCCTCCACACACAGACACACATAGAGAGAGACAGAGAGAGAAAGAGAGACTGGAGAGACAGAGAGACACAGAGAAAGTGAAACGGCAATAATTTTTGCCCCTGACTCTTGTCTACGACTTGTATTCAGAAGCAAGACCCAAGCAGACATGGGACAGTGACAGTCAGTGACTGGAGGTAAAAAGTGAACTGTGAGGAGGGACTTGACACCTGACTGTAGAGCTGTCCAGCGAGCGAGTGAGCGCTTCCAACTGCCGGCTCCTAAAGGGTTTGTTCAGCTACAAAGGACTACTTCACTGAGCACTGGACCTCTTCCACTGGCCCCCTACCTCTGCCTCCTGAGTACTGGGATGAGAGTTGTTAGCTTCCACACCAGGCATGGATTTGTTTTTTGAGATAGGCTCTCACAATAGTTTGGCTTGCCTGGAGCTTACTTCTTAGACTACTTGTCCTCAATGTCACAGAGATCTACCTGCCTCTGTCTCCTCAATGCTAGGATTATAGTTGTGTGCCAGCACACCTGGTTTTATGTGGTGGAACCCAGGTTCCTTTGAACCATCTACCACATACACCAAGAACCAAATAACATTAGTAGCTGGGCATGGTGGCTCATACCTGTAATCCCAGCATTCAAGAAGCTGAGGCAGTGGGATTACTATGTGCTTGAGGTTGGTCTGCATAAATAGCAATGCTCTGTTTAAAACAAACAAGCCAGGTGGTGGTGGTGGCATACGCCTTTAATCCTAGCACTTGGGAGGCAGAGGCAGGTGGATTTCTGAGTTCGAGGCCAGCCTGGTCTACAGAGTGAGTTTCTGGACAGCCAGGGCTACACAGAGAAACCCTGTCTTGAAAAAAAAAAAAACAAAAACAAACAAACAAACAAACCCCATTACTACCATCAACAAAACCCAACTCTCATTTACCACTGTTCCTTAGACAAGCTGCTCACGCGCAGAACCTAGAGTGATCTTCCTGCCCAGTTTACCTGAAATGGCCCTGATATTTGTCTATTGTCCCCACGTTAGGTGGGGCTCTTTTTGCTCTCAGATATGTTCTAGCTTGGATAATCATTTACGCTGTCTGGCCTAACATAATCTATTTGAATCACTAGACTCCTAGGAGAGAAGGCGGGGCGTGTTGTTAGTGGTGAAGCACCTGCTGAGCATGTGTGGAGGCTCCGGTTCTGTCCCCAATACTAGAAAAGCTAACTATCAGTTGGTTAGTTCTTCTATAACTGCCCTGCCTGCTTGGGACCCCATAGAGCACACTGTAAACTTACCTTTCTCAAGGTAAAGGGGAAATTTTTCTGAAAAAGAGAAAAAGGAGGGTGTTTCTGGGAGTATCTATCCATAGCTCCATCGTACAGAGCCTGACACAAGTGAGGGACTAAGGTCAGTCCTCAGCATGACAACAATAAATACATTTATGTTTAGACATTGCTCTTCCAACCTCAAACCAGTCTCTCTCCAGTCTACAAATTATAACGTGGCCCATCTGGATTTTTTTTTATTATTTATTTATTTATTTATTTATTTTTGGTATTTTAGAGACAAGGTTTCTCTATATAGCTCTGGTTGTCCTGGAACTCACTCTGTAGACCAGGCTGGCCTCGAACTCAGAAATCCACCTGCCTCTGCCTCCCAAGTGCTGGGATTAAAGGTGTGTGCCACCACCGCCCGGCTGGTTTTTCTTTTCTTTTTTTTTAAAGATTTTATTTATAAAATTATTACATCTAAGTACATTTATTTATTATTACATCTAAGCTTCTTCAGACACACCAGAAGAGGGCATCAGATCTCTTTATGGATGGTTGTGAGCCACCATGTGCTTGCTGGGATTTGAACTCAGGACCTTCTGAAGAGTAGTCAGTGCTCTTAACCACTGACTGCTCCTGTTTTTGGTTTTTTGAGACAAGGTTTCTCTGTATAGCCCTGGCTGTCCTGGAACTCACTCTGAAGACCAGGCTGGCCTCGAACTCAGAAATCTGTCCGTCTCTGCCTCCCAAGTGCTGGGATTAAAGGCATGCGCCACCACCGCCCAGCCCATCTGGATTCTTGATAACATTATTTTCCTTAGCGTGCAAGGACCCCCATTCCCAACTGAAAGGCGTGTCACAAGGACTCCCAGCAGGGTTATTGGGAAAGCCTGCAGCTCATGAGGGATGTCGAAGGAGAGTATCCAGCATGGACCAGAGTAACCCCACCAGAGCCCAGCTGCCAGCCGGCTGGCTGGTGGCTAGGCCATGACGGTTGGCCCTGCCACACCAATGCACACGGACACACCCAAGCAGCCTGAAGTCCCCTCCCGATTGGTTCTCTGCCCTGGCCAGCCTTCCTTTTCTTTTTTCTCATTCTTCCACTTTCCAATTTTAAAGAAACGTCTTCATGCTCTCCGCTGCCTGGGCACAGCTAGGACACCTTACCCACAGTGAGCGAAGTCCTCCAGGCCCTGTTCACCTGAGCCTAGGATTTCACAAGGAACTGTGGATGAGGCCCTATTAACCACACTGCCATTTATTTGCCCATTGGCGCTGCCTCCCCAGCCCTTTTGTGGTATTGGAGATTAAAGCCAGAGCACTTATCACTGAGCTGCTGTTCATCCAGCTCTGTCCACGAATTACTCAGCTCTATTTATTCTCCCACTATGTTTGTTTGTTTGTTTGTTTGTTTTGTTTGTTTGTTTGTTAAAGACAGGGTTTCTCTATGCAGCCCCAGCTGTCCTGGAACTTGCTCTGCAGTCCAGGCTGGTCTCAAACTCAGAGATCTTCCTGCCTCTGCCTCCTGAGCACAGGGATTAAAGGTTCACGCAGCCACTACCCGGCTGTGTTTTATTCTTTACTGAGTAGGACTTAAACCTAACAGTGTGCCTTGTCTAAGGGCCCTGGAATAGAGGCCTGGGCTGCAGGAGTGTGTAGAGGGATACAGAACAGAGAAAGTGTCCTCTGGTTACCATGGGAGTTGGGGCAAAGTTCCGTGGTAGACTGTATGGTTAGCCCACTCTAGGTCCTGATTTTACTCCCAGAACCAAGGTTAGTGAAGATTGTAGAGGTGTGTGACTCACTCATTCATTCATTCACTCACTCATTCATTCATTCCATAAGCATTTGACTTCTAGAGTGTCTTGACATCTGGAAAGATGAACTTCAAGCCAGGAATGGTACTTTGTACCTCCGATCCCAACACTGAGGAATCTGAGGCAGTGGGATTTCCAGGAGACTGAGGTAAGCCTAGGCTACAAAGAGGATTCCAAACTAGCCTAAACTACAGAGTGAGACTCAAAAGTGAAACAAAACAAGCCAGGTGGTGGTGGCACACACCTTTAATCCCAGCACTTGAGAGGCAGAGGCAGGAGTATCTCTGTGAGTTCGAGGCCAGCCTGGTCTACAGAGAGAGTTCCAGTAGACCCAGGGCTATTATTTAGAGAAACCCTGTCTTGAAAGACCAAACACACATACACACACACACACTCAGCATAAGCCTAAGGACAACACTGTACAAATCCTCTCTCTTCCTTGTGTGTGTGTGTGTGTGTGTGTGTATTTGTTTGGTTGCGTTGTTTCTTTTTTTTTTTTTTTTTTTTTTTTTTTTTTTGTTTTTTTTTTGTTTTTTTCAAGACAGGGTTTCTCTGTGTAGCTCTGGTTGCCCTGTAGACCAGGCTGGCCTCAAACTCAGAAATCTGCCTGCCTCTGCCTCTCAAGTGCTAGGATTAAAGGCATATGCCACCACTGCCCAGTGCTTTGTTTCTTGAGATGGAGTCTCTCTGTGTAGCCCTGCCTGTCCTAGAACTCATTATATAGACCAGATTAGCCTTGAACTCACAAGGATATGCCTGCCTCTGCCTGCTGAGTGCTGGGATTAATGATGTGTCCCACCAGGGGCTGTCCCCTTTCTGGGTTTGTAGAGAGAGAGGCTTCTCATTTACCACTGGCTGACATAAAACTCACTTTGTAGACTATGTTCGCCTTGAGTGGTGACTTGCTGCCTCTGTCTCCTGAGTGCCAGGAGTAGGGTATGCACTGAAACACTTGATCTACCTTTCTTCCTTTGCCCTATACTGGGCCTTGGTACCCTTGACTGCAGAGTACACGGCCCCTGCCCTCGCCTCCCGCCCCGCACCCTTGCCATTCATAACAAGCGGAGTCTTTTGCCAATCTGCCAATACAGTGCCACTTGCCCGTACTTTGACCATTTGGGGACTTTTCTGCTCAAGTGCAGGTGTGAGCCCTTTGGTTCATCTCAGCAGGCCGTCTACCGCCCAACATTTGCCCATGCCTTTAGCCTGTCAGCCTGTCTTCTATCTTTGCTTTTTTCTCTGGTCTCTCACACTCACCTTCTCACTGAGAAAAGCTCTGTGTGGGCACCAGTATGCCAGCCCAGCTCCGTTCTTTCACATACTCTCTCTACCTTTATTTATTTTATGTCTGCGAGTATTTTACCTACATGTATGCCTGTGTACCACATGCATGCCTGGTGCCCACAGAGATCAGAAGCAGGCATCAGATTCCCTGGAACTGGAGCGACAGAGGGTTATGAACCGCTATCAATATACTGGGGATTGAACCCAGGTCTACCTCCTAACGACTGAGCCATCTCTGCAGCCCCTCACAGGCCTCTTTCCCTCATCAGCATCCTAGCAGCTCCAGGGTGCAGTGGGGAGGAGAGAGAATAATAGCCCGGCAACTTTGTTTCATTTTGTTTCAGTGCTGGGGATCGAACCCAGGTCCCCATGTGCTCTGCTACTGAGTTACACCTCAGCAGGGCATGGAGTAGGGCTGGGGGGGGGGACTTCATAGGCTGAGACAAGGGGATCATTTAAATCCACCAGTTCAAGGGCTGCCTGGGAATGTGACAGCACAAGCCTTGAAGCTCGGCACTACAGAGTCAGAGGCCAGGGGATCTCTGTGAGTTCAAGGCCAACATACATAATGAATTCCAGACCAGCCCATGGGATGTAGTGAAACTGTGTCAAAACCAAACCAAACCCCAAATAAAACACCCTGAAATGAAAATAAAATGAAAGCCAGGTAGGGGTGGCCCAAATCTTTAATCCTCGTAGAGGCAGAAGCAGGTGATCTCTGAATTTGAGGCCAGCCTGGTCTAAACAGAGACCAGGGGTACACAAAGGACAGGCAGGGGTACACAAAGAAACCCTGTCTTGAAAAATCAAAAAATCAAAATAAAGTTTAAAAAGTAATCAGCTAAACAAGTAAATAAATAGCCCTTAGGAAGCTTTCCCAAGCATACACATCGTCCTAGAGCTAATGGGGAGGGAGGAGCAGAGAAGGTGGTGTGGAGTCCTACGG
Source organism: Mastomys coucha (assembly GCF_008632895.1). Classification (NCBI taxonomy): domain Eukaryota; kingdom Metazoa; phylum Chordata; class Mammalia; order Rodentia; family Muridae; genus Mastomys; species Mastomys coucha. Next base: position 31,824,304 of record NW_022196891.1, on the reverse strand, counting down.
TATGCAATATACCCCGAGCTGACCTCTCTCCTGCTCCTACCTCAAAGGGGCCTGGGCTAAGGCATTGCCTGAGGGAGGACAGATGTATCCATGGTCTCCTAAATGTTTCTTTATGTGGGTGTTTTGAGATAGGAACTTACTATGTTGTCCCAGCCAGCCTCAAACTCCAAATCCCCTGCCTCAGCTTCTCAAGTGCTGGAATTACAAGTGTGTATCACCACATCCCACTCTGAACTTTGAACCTGTGAGAGTCTGGGTCCTGCTGGGAATGATAATGAAGGCTTAATGTACCTAGTCTGTCCTGCAGAGAGAGACCCAGTGTCCTTGTCTATCAGCTTCAAAGTCCTGTAGGGGACATAGCCTGAGTGGTGGGAGGTGCCTTCTCAGGACACCGAGAAAATCACATTGGGACTCATCTTCCTAGAAAGGTCTCCACTCCCACTGAAGGGTTCTGCCATGTGGGATGTTCTCAGAGGGGCGCTTATCATGTGAAGCATGCTCGGGGTCACCATGCAAGAACAAGCTCAGAGCCAGTCATGATGGCATATACCTGTAAACCCAGCGTAGCAATAGACACTGTAATCCCAGCACTCAGGAAGCTGAGGCAGGAGAAATGTGAATCCCAAGCAGCTGCTCTAGGGAATGAGACCCTGCCCAAAACACCGAAAAGATGGCTAATGGCTCAGGTGGCCAGAAAAGACTCCGGCACCTGTCCCTTAATGTGTTGGTGCAACCAGCAGGACCCCAGGAACCCTGGATTGCGCTTTTAGCCCTGATTTTAGCAAAGGTAGCTTCATGGAGATTCTGCTGGTCTCAGGTCCCTCCCTGTGATTGAAAGACAACCAGGCCTTTTCTATGCCAGGCCGGAGATTTGGCCGTGGGCTCCCAGAAGCCCGAGAAGCTGTTATTCTAGAACCTGATAACGGCTGGGGCTGGGCCGGGCCACTGATAAGAGGCAGCTGTTTGAAGTCCAGGATGATAACAGCTTCAGAAAAAGTCAATTAAGGCAGTGAGAAGCATGGGTTAAGGTCACCAGCCGTGCCTGTGCCTTTCGACAATTCTCTCAACACAGCACTTAACTCCCAGATCAGATACCCCAGCATAACGAAGGGGTTTCAATGGTCAGGCAATGTCTGAATGTTGGTGGGTGTTCCCTAGGCATGAGCTCTGCTTTTGCGGATGGGAACCTATCAGTAGCCTTCTTTCTCTTACTTCTTCTCAAAGGCATATTCACTCTGTCTGTCTTCACGAACCTAACAAATATGTAGCGTGCTCACTTTGTGCCAGACACAGTTCTGGGCACCAGAAAGTCAGTGGGGAAGTAAGTCAGCAAGTGCTCCTGTCTGTTCTCACAGGGCTCATGATCTGGATGGCTGGGGAAAAACAATGACCCACTAACTGTGGTGGGTGGTGGAGGCAAAGGAGGAAATGCCAAGGAGAGGCAGTGCGGGGTCATTAGGCAGAGAACGCTGGGCTGCTGTCTGGGAGTCAGGTTGACCTTTCAGAAGAAATTCGGTGGCTAAGAATGAGCCAAGACAGACAGACTTTCTGGGGAGGAGAGAGGGGTGCAGAGGCCCTGGGATGGGAACTGGGGGCTGTCTAAGGGTGTGTGAGAGAGACAGACGATGAAGCGGAGCAGAGGGTAGATGGAGGTGGCAGGATGGGCTGGATTTGTTTAGAGGTAACTTGGCTGAGATGATGGGTCAGTGTCTGCCATGCTGGAGGCCCCGGGTTTAACCCCCAGCACCATTTTCTTTTGTTGGAGGGAGGGGATAGAGAGATGGCTTGGAGGAGAACACTTGCTGCTCTTCCAGAGGACCTGTGTGCAGTTTTTTGTTTTTGTTTTGGTTTTGTTTTGGTTTTGGTTTGGTTTGGTTTTTTCAGACAGGGTTTCTCTGTATAGCCCTGGATGTCCTGGAACTCATTCTGTAGACCAGGCTGGCCTCGAACTTGGAAATCCGTCTGCCTTTTCCTCCCAAGTTCTGGGATTAAAGGTGTGCGCCCCACTGCCCGGCTTCTGTGTGCAGTTTTTAGCACCCACATCAGGCTGCTCACAACCATCTGTAGTCTGTAGGTCTAGCCCCAGGGGATCCAAAGCCTTTGGCCCTCTTGGGCAATTACATCTTTGTGTACATACCCATATGCAGACAGACAGACAGACAGATACCCAGATAGACAGACAGACAGATACACAGACACCAGACACACAGACAGACAGATACACAGACAGACAGACAGGCACAGAGACACAACAGAGATAAGTGCAAGAAATGTAGCCATAATTTGGTTTCTATTTTGAAATTTTCACTTTGGCACCAGGTGGAAGCCAGATTGGAGGCACAAATATAATCAGCTTCAAGTGCAAATCTAGAAAGACGAATGCTGGCTCTACCACACACCCTTAGACCTCAGGCCAGATGTCTCATCTCTCTGTGCTCTGTCCCCACAGCTGTGGGACAGGCTTCTACTCGGCCTGAATACTAGATGTCTACTTTGTCCTGGTCCTGCTCTGGTGGCATGGGAGAGCCCTATGGGGGCTTATTTGAAACAAGGAATCTAACGCTAAACCAGAAAACCCACAGGGAATACGAACACTGTTTAGAGAATTAAAATAGCATTGTTAGAAGGTGGCCGGATATGGTCAGACCACTGTGAGAATGTCGGAGTTGGCAGGGGACCCACAGGACACAGGAGGGACCTTCTGTAGTAACAGCCCCAAATAAGAAGACAGAGTTTCAGGGAGATACAGCTCTGGAGCCTGCTTCCCAGAACCTCCTCCTGAAGACGCAGAAGAGTGTCTGGCCTGCGGTGCTCAAAGGATGTTGGGGGACATGTTGTTGTTGGTGGTGGTAGTGGTGGTGGTGGTGGTGTTTTGGGATAGGTCTTTCTGTATATATACCTCAGACTGGCTCTGAACTCATCTGCAACCTCTGCCTCTAGAATGCTCAGTTTACAAGTGTATGCCACCACGCACAGCTTGTTTGGTTTTGCATTTTGTGCATGTGTGAGTGAGTGTGTGTGTGTGTGCTCGCGCGCGCACATGTGCATGTGCACACACACAAGTCTGAGGACAACTTTCAAAAGATTAGGTTCTCTGCCGGGCGATGGTGGCGCGTGCCTTTAATCCCAGCACTTGAGAGGTAGAGGCAAGCGGATTTCTGAGTTCGAGGCCAGCCTGGTCTACAGAGTGAGTTCCAGGACAGACAGGGCTACACAGAGAAACCTTGTCTCAAAAAAAAAAAAAAACAAAAACAAATTAGGTTCTCACCTGGGGCTTGGTGGCAGGTGCTTTCGCACTCAGAGTCATCTTGCTGTTCATTTTGTTTTTAAGGCATGATCTGATTGTGTAGTCTAGGTTGGCCTCCAATTTATCCTGTGTCAACCCTCAGCTGAGATTACCCTGCCACACCCGGCCATTTGTTAGAGTCTATACCGATTATAATAGGAGAGCTGGGAAGCACCGGAGTTTGCAAGTTTAGCAGACTTGGGGACTGAGGGTGAACTCAGAGCCCCCCTAGGTTTGGCTCTGTGGCAGCAGGGGCTGCTGGTATTGGCAGAGACATTGCTTTTACTCCTTCTCATTGCAGAGAATTCCGGAGAGGACTTTAGTAGGGTCCTCTTAGCATTCCCCTCCTTCTATACCAAAGCTCACTATTCCAGAGATTAATGGAATCTTATCATTTAGAATCTCACCAATGAAATCTTACCTACTTGCCTCCAATTTATCATGTGGGAAAACTGGGGTCGGGTGGTTTATTTAATATCCCTTTCTCGAGGCTGGAGACGTAGCTCTTTGGTATACTTGCTAAGTATATCCGAGGCCTTGGACATTAGTCACCAGCATGGTAAATTTAAAAAAAAAAAAATCACTTTTCTATAGCCTTTCAAAAATAGTCATTAACATATACCTTGAGTTCTACTGTGTGCCACTTTCCATGCAATTGAGCAGTAAATGAAAGAGACAAATATCCCATGTTTGCGAAGATCATACTCTACCTGCAGAGAATGATGATTCAAATCTAATTAACCAGTCCAAAGAAAGCCTGACATGTGCAGATATGACATAGAAAGGGAAATGGAAGAGTGGAGATGCATGTGGCTTTCATGTCAGTTCAGTGCAGAAGGACTCTGGGTAAAGGCCACGTTTGAGTGGTCCGCTAGGGATGATCTTGGGGACAAGGACACCCCCAGTTGAGTAGGGAGCTTGTGTGAGAAACAGCAAGGAGACACAGTAGGCAGCAGGAAAGGTGTAGAATGTTAGGGGGATGGCTTCTGCAGAGGGCTAGGGTGTAGGTTCCGAAGTGTCACGGACTTTCCATGGCCGATGGCGAATTAGGGACGGCCGAAACTCTGACTGCATTGCGAACAAGAGAACATGTAGAAGCCTCGAATTTTGTTCTTTCCAGCAGGGCATTCCCACCCACACCTTGGGCAAAGCTGGAAAGAAATGGGGTTGGGGAAAAGGGAACTGGGTTGGTATCGGGGAAACTCACGCTGCCCAAGCACACGAAAGTTCTTGAGGACAAGACTGCGGAAGACACACCAAGCCTAATGAGACGTTAGATATCTGGTGTGCAGGTAGGCCTTCAAGAGGTTTGCTCCTCACATGACCACGGCCAGTCTGACTGAAGCAAGGCAGGGAGGCCCTCAAAGCCTGCCTCCTTCCAAGGCTTTCTAAGAGTGCTGTCGCCGCCAAGTCTTAGATGTTATCTGCCATTGCTTGGGTCCTCACATTTACTCACGTCCTTTAGTGTACCTCTGCTTGGCCCTTAGCTTCTCCAGGAAGGACCAGCTAGCGCCCAGACAATCTAATTAATCCAGATCTCCCCTCACACCCCCAAAGGGCACAAACCCTTGTGGGTGGCCTTTGGCGAGGAGACAAGTGCGGGGGAGGGGGGTAGGAATCCAAATTCATGGCCCCGGGAGTCAACCTCTAGCCTCTGCTGTGCCCGTTAAACTTGCTGAGTGAGTACTTCATTGTAAACCTTGCTTTTGCCAACAGTAAAATGATGCAGAGTGAGCAAGACCAGTGACAATCATTGTTCTTGAAATACCTAACAAAACCAGTGAGTACCCCTTAGAACAACAGCTAGGTATAAAACACTTTGCATGTCATTGAGGAAGGGGTGCTACAGGCTTCTGAATTGCCTCCTAAGGCCTCCTTAGCTCTGGTTTTTGGTGCTGCTTGAGTCACCAGCCTTGGGGAGGGGCTGGTTGATTGGTTGGTTGGTTGGTTGGTTTTGGTGAACAGGGGAGTTCATGAGTGACTTAAGACTTGGATAAGGTTTTTTCAAGATTTATTTGT